>NW_007726404.1:108960-178598 GCF_000696425.1 Galeopterus variegatus | reverse complement strand
TCCCCATCCCCATCCCCATCCCCATCCCCATCCCCAATCTACCCCGGATAAGTTCCATTTCAGTGTGTGCTTTCCTCTTTTTTTTTTTTTTTGGCAGAGCTTAGTATTCTGATGTGTAGATAAAATCCTTTGATAGATAACTTGGAGAATTTCCAGTCTTTTGCTATTATATATAGTGCTGCAAATACAGGGGTCTTCAAAACATTCATGGAAAGATTAGTATTATCTTTTAATTCTATTTTTCCAGGAGCTTTTATAAGTACTCTCATACACACACATATTCTGAGGTGGATCTGTTGTATAAATTCCTGGAAGTGGAATTACTAGGTCCTCAGGGTAAATGCATATGTGTTTTGTTAGAAAATGTCATAGTTCTCTCCATAGAGATTGTTCTATTTTGTACTCTCACTAACAGTGTACAATAGTGCCTTTTACCCCACAAGCTTCACCAACAGATTATCAAATTTTGGGGTTTTTATCAGGTGAAAAAATGATATATTGGTGTGTGGGATTTTTAAAAACATAAGCTTTTTAAAAAAATAAACTTTATTTTTAGAGCAGTTTTAGGTTCACAGCAAAATTGGGTGGAAAGTACAGAGTTCCCTTGCACCCCTGTCCCCACAAATGCACAACCTCCCCAGCTATCCTTCACCACAATGATACATTTGTTACAATCAAGGACATATCATTATTACTCAAATTCCATAGTTTACATGAGGCTTCACTCTTTGTGTTACACATTTTATGGGTTTTAACAAATGTATAATGACATGTACCCATCCTTGTAGTATTGTTTCACTGCCCTAAAAATTCACTGTGCTCTGCCTACTCATCTCTCCCTCAATCAGCCCCAGCCCTAGCTTCTGGTAACCACTAATCTCTCTTATGGTCTCCATAGTTTTGCCTTTTCTAGAATGTCATATAGTTGAATTCGTGTAGTTTGTAGCTTTTTCACATTGGCTTCTTTCACCTTAGTAATATGCATTTAAGTTTTCTACATGTCTTTTCATGGCTTGATAACTCATTTCTTTTTAGCCTGAATAATATTATCTGGATATACCACAGTTTATCCATTTACCTACTAAAGGACATCTTAGATGCTTCTAAGTTTTAGCAGTTATGAATAAAGCTGCTATAAACATCCATGTGTGGGTTTATGTGTAGACATAATTTTACAGTTCATTTGGGTAAATACCAAGAAGTGTGATTGTTGGATCATATGGTAAGGGTATATTTAGTTTTGTGAGAAACCACCAAGCTATTTTTCAAAGTGACTATAACATTTGACGTTCCTACCATAATGAATGAGAGTTCCTGTTGCTTCACATCCTTGCTAGCATTTGGTGTTGTCAGTGTTTTAGATTTTGGCTGTTCTAATAGGTGTGTTGTGGTATCTCATTTTAATTTGCAATTCCCAGATGACATGTGATTTTGAACATCTGTTCATATGTCTACTTGCCATCTGTATATCTTCCTTGGTGAAGTGCTTGTTCAGGTCTTTTGCTTATTTTTAATTTTTAAATTTTATTAGCTGTTTTTTTTTTTTTTTTCCCTTTTTTGTCTTTTGTCGTGACCAGCAACGGATCGCAACCCTCAGTGTCACGCCTGTACTGGACTGGGACCGGCAACGGGATCGCAACCCTCGGTGTTGCCCCCGCACCTCGCTCAGCCAGTGAGCGGCTGGTCTGTATGTGGGATCCGAACCCTTGGCGGGAGCGCTGCCGCGCTTCCCAAGCGGCGCACTGTAGCAGTGCGCCACCGGGCCGGCCCAATTTTATCAGCTGTTTTTTTTTTAAAATATTTTTTTCCCAGTCTGTGACTTGTCTCATTCTCTTGATAAACTTTTTATTGAAAATTAACCCATATGGAAAAGTGCAGATTCAAAGCTTGATTAATTTTCTAAGTGAACATATTATTGGGCTTTTCAGTGTGGTTTCAATTTGCATTTCTTTCATCAGTTAGGTTGAGCATGTTTTTGTATGATTAAGGGCTGTTTCTGTTTCTTTTTGTGTGCTGTCATTTCACATCTTTTATCCACTTTTTGTGTAAATTACTGATCTTTTTTTTTTTTTCCCCCTAGGAAGTCTTTAAAAATTGGGAAGGTTATTCCTACTTCCTGTGTGAAATGTAACATTTTTTCCACATTTTTCTCTTTAGCCTTTTAGTTAGTTTGCTTTGCTATAACAAATGATTTGAATTTCCTCAAATGGCTACATGGAATCTCCTTCTCTTTCCTTAACTTAGGACTTAGCTGAAGTGTCACTGTCTTCCAGAATTCTTTCTAATATCTTTTAGAACTGAAGTATGTCATGTTCCCATAGTGTCTCTTGTATACCTTTATCTTAGCATTTAATCAAAATCCTTATCTCACCTGTTTTTCCACAGACTAAACTCCTTGAGAGCTGGAACTCTGTTTTATTCGTCTTTGTGTCTAGTGCATGGAGCACAAGTAGTACTTACACAGTAATATTAGCGTTTGATATAAACGATTGTTTATTCTTTGTTTCTTTGATTTTGATGCCTTTGACCTAACATCCATTGCTATCTGGTTTAAATATTCTTTGTTATTGGTGATTCACCCCTCTTGTCATCCTGTCATTTTCTGCTCTTTTCTGCTATTTCCTTTGAGGATTCTTCTGGAGAGCCTCTGCGAAAGATATCAGATCTTGCATATGCTTTACTTCTTTCTGCATAATTAAGATTTATGGGAATGTTTTAATGTAAGCAAATGATGCTTCTAAGTCCTTTTCCTGATTTTTGGGAGAGGACAATGTGTTATATATTGTTTTCCTCTTTTGTTTTTGTATATAAAAAGAGAGAGATTAGTATAATGAACTTCAAGGTATCGTCACCAGCCTTAAGAGTATGGACTCAGAGTATGTTAAGGTAAGTAGTTAAAATAATACATTATTAGTTGTACAGATTCCTAGAGGCTATCTTGGGCTAACCTTCCACTCTAAAATGCAAGGTAGTACTCCAGAAACAATTTAAATTTCTGTCTGTGTAGGAGTTTCAACATCCTCAATGCAGTCTGTTCGATTATTGAATAGCTGCATCTACAAAATGAGCTAAAATGTACCTCTGAAGAAACCTTGATTGATCTAGTTTTAACCACTTTCAACATAAGCTTTTTAGTTTATTGAAGGTAGTTACTGTAGTTTTCTTATTAAGCCTTAAAAAAAGTTGATTTTAGGGCCGGCCCGGTGGCGCACTGCTACAGTGCGCCGCTTGGGAGTGCGGTGGCGCTCCCATCGAGGGTTCGGATCCCACATACAGACCGGTTCCCGCTCACTGGCTGAGCGAGGTGCGGGTGCGACACGGAGGGTTGCGATCCGTTGCCGGACACGAAAAAAGACAAAAAGGAAAAAAAAAAAAAGTTGATTTTAAATGGCATCTTAAAAAAAGCTTGTAGTGGTTCGAGTAAAAAACCTGACAAACACTGCATACCTTAAGGAGACTAGGGAAACAATTTTACTTTACTCACTGATTTGTCAGTGGCTGCCTACTAATAGTCTTATGAAGGGCTAATATTTTCAAGTAGTCTCTGGTTTAAAACTTGAACACATTTTAACCACATACAGAGTTTTTATATCTTCTGATGTCAAAATGGCAGTCCATAAACTGGAACCTATCAGTTATGATCATATTGCCTTTCATTTCTCTACTTAGCATATCTAATAGATGCTTTTTTAATGATATCTGTAAAGAATTTGTTTTCTGTTCAGAAATTGCCAATTCAGATTATTTCATTAATTTCAGAATCACTCTGTGATAGTATCTGTATGGGAATATATGTGTCAATTATGATTTTTTTTGTTAAAAATCAAACAGCTCAAGTTATTTAAATGATTCCTTTTCCTGGATTATTCTTTTATTGGTAATGGTTTTGAATAAAGAATATGTTCTGAGAGAATCTTTATGAACCCTTAACTTCTTCCCCAAATTGTTCAGGTCACTTGATAATTCCAAGTTGATTATGACCTATAATGTATTTATCTGTATTTTGCCACAATGAGATTCATGTATGGAACATTTGTTAGATTTTTCAAAATAACGGTATATTTTAGTGTGTTTTTAAGCATTTCTTTAGCTTTTTTGTGTAAATGAAGATTGAATGTATTTTATTCTTAATTGGAAGTTCAAAACTAGAATGTAATGTCTCTCTTCTTGATTTCTGTAGAGCAGGTTGTTGCCCTGGATGCCCAAAATATTGTAGCTGTTTCATGTGGAGAAGCTCATACATTAGCACTAAATGACAAGGGCCAGGTGTATGCTTGGGGTCTCGATTCTGATGGACAACTTGGCCTGCTAGGATCAGAGGAATGTATCAGAGTACCCAGGTAACAAAGGAGACCACAAGAGGTCCTTAACAATATATTATAATAAATTTGCTAATCTAGATCATTCTGCATACTGAGGGCATGTGAGAGTTGACACTGAATTATTTCTCCCCTTTAAGTTTTTAAAGAGTTTACTAGGTAGGATCTTGCTTTTAATTTGGGTTGAGCTATTGATTGGTTGGCTATTTTTTATATATTCTGTATTCTCCATAGTCAATGGAATTTATGCTTGTAAAGCAAAAGGATTGGGAATACCTATTTTATTATAAATTTTCTCTTAATGGGTTAGACTAATTTAAAGTACTAATTCTATCTTGGGTACCTGAAATATTTATTACATATTGGTTAGTTGCATGTTTTTCTCTTTTTTTTAGTCTTTATTAATTTTTATTGAATATGGAAGTCCAGCATGCTTAGGAGTAAGAAGAATTCAGTCACTTTCTACTTTTTACATAGCAGTGACCAAGATTTAATTATGTTAACCATTATCTGATCTTAGAATTATTTTAAAACTTAAACAATGCCTCATCAGTGTTGTAGTCTTAAAGATTTGCATAGGACATAATCATTATTTTAATATTAAAAACTAACAACATGAACATACCTAGGTAAAAATATAAAGATCTAAGGAAAAGTATTCAATTTATTTTATATACATAAATAATACACTCATTTGTACGTAGTTTTTAAAATTATACAAATTCTGGCCTCTTTAAACTCTTTTTTCTTTCTTCCTGGTAATAGTGATAGGGACAAAAGAACTCTCCAGGGAACCAAAGTATTATCAAACTAATTTTGGATTTATTACAGGTAGCATATTTTTACACATATTTACATATTTTGTTTTTAACATTGATAATGTTTGTTTTGGTTTAAAAACTAGGATGTAACTACTAGGATAAGAAAATAGAGCATAGGAACTACTATGTTTCAAAACAGGAATTCTTAGTTTGGCGTTTCATATTTGACTTTTGGATACATCACATTCACATTTTCCTTACCAAACTTATAACCAAATTCCATAAAACTCCCCCAATTACTTCCCCTTTGTTTCTTCTGCAGTAACAGTTAAATAACAAACATAATTTCTGTTGTGCTTTTGATGTCTCATAATGATGGTGTTGGGAGAAAAAATTTTTTTCCTTAAGCTAAGTATACTGAGTTTTTTTAGTTATTGTCATTTTGATTTCTTTCAGAATATGGTAGTTTGCAACTAGATGATTATTGGCTAGGTAATATAAAGCATTCATAGAAACATAGTGACCTCACAGTTGACCTATTCTCTACTGCTTTTATTTCCTGTTATAAATAATTGTTGCAGAACAGGATTTTAATTTAAGGTTTTAAAATTTTTGTGTTTTAGGATGAAAAGGGAACTTTAAGTCAGGATTCTCAAATTATGATTCATAGCAAAGGTTTCTAGCTTCCCTTATTTTTACTCTACCAATTTCTTAATTCTCATGCTTAAGTATATTTTTATTGTTGTTCACTCCTGGCATAAGGGAATTCAGTCAGTTAGTAATGTTTAGGTGAATAGTAAATGGGAAAAAAAGTCATTATAAGGAGAGAATTTTATTACATGAAAATTTTATTTTGAGATTTCTCAATAATAAATTACGTATTTGTGACTTGACTATTTTATGAACCTGGATGAGGACCTGAAAGAGAACTTGAGTCCTTTGGGTTGAAATTTCTCTGTTTTTGTATGTGCTAAGTACCTGTATTAACCTTAAGCTGTTCTACCTTCTCAGTTTTTCAAAATTTTATGGATTGATCTGAATTATTTTGACACATAGTCAGCCCTCCATGTCTGTGGGTTCTACATCCATGGATTCAACCAACTGTGGATTGAAAATATTCAAGAAAAGAAAATTGCATCTTTACTGAACATGTACCTACCTTTTTTCTTGTTGTTATTTCTTAAAAAATGCAGTGTAACAACTATTTAAATAGCATTTACATTGTATTAGGTATTGCAAGCAATCTAGAGATAATTTAAATAATACAGGAGGATGTGCATAAGTTATATGCAAATAATGTGTGGATTTATATCAGGGACTTGAGCATTCTCACGTTTGGTGTCTGTGGGAATTCCTGGAACCACTCCCCCACAGATACGGAGGGGTGACTGTATGTAGTTTTTAACGATGCTATCATGTTTTAAAAGGCTGTTTAGTATTTCAGTAGAAATATATTTTATAAAAGACTGCCAGTGATTGTAAAAAAAATTTATTACTAATTCACCTTTTAGGTGCAAGGCTTTTTCTAGGGGGCTTAGAGATGTCAACAAGCTTTGTGAATTTTATATACATTAACTGTAAACAGATTTCTAGAAGTTAGTGTTTATAGATTTTCAAAAGAGTAATCAAAAAAGTTAAGATTCACATTGGGCCATGCTTTCTTGACAACAAAACCTATTTTTATGCCAATAGATAAGAGTATGTAAATTAGCAGCGCTTTAAAATCAAAGAAGAATGGGAAATTAGTAATAAACATGTTATATCTGAACCTTACTAGTTTGCTTTTTTTCTACTTCTAATTTTATTTAGTTTTGAAGTTACTACTTCTTGGGGAAAGACTGAAATTATTCAATAGCAGTGGTCTCTGTAGACCTGCATTTCTGGATAGATTTTTAAAATGTAGAATATATATTATACTTCTATATAAAAAAAGGTTAAGCCTGATTTTATTATCTTTTAATTGAATATAAGTGGAAATCCATAATTTTCTACACAAACCTTAGTAAAACAACTGTGGCAATAAAGTTGTAGTTTATTTCTTAAAGTTCCCTTTCTTGGACATATGCATTAAAGATTATGGCAGGATGGTATGAGATGATGGTCTTTGTGAATACAGCTGTTTGTGGACTATACAAACGAATTAAACATGTTTGAATTGTCACCTTGGTCAAAAATAAAGTTTATTTTCTTGGCACTTAGTTTTAAACATATTACAATTTCTACTTTATTTTAGCACCTGAAAATTCTAAACATTTTAGATTAAAAAGAAAAAATTAAGTATTTCTTAATGGTAGAGACTAGGTCAGTCAGTTGTTAGCCTAAAATTTTCAAAATTGAAAAAGAGTTGGTGTTAAGATTTTTCTTAAATCACTAAAAAAGTTGTGGCTTAATTGGAAATAGGAAATTGTTAATTGTGTTTTATTGGCAAAATATTTAATGCTTAGTTCCTCAAATTTTTAATTATATAATGTAAACTTTTCAGTAGTCTTTATTAACATAAGTCACTGAAATTTTATCTTCAGAAACACTACTGGCAATGCCTGGTTTCTGCCTATATACATACACTAACTTGGAGAAATAGAAGAATACAACAGTACATATACTCAACAATTAATATGCTTTGGCGGATTCCCTGGAGAGGAGTATATAAATCTTATTTCCAAGTTTATTAACTGTTTTCTTACAAATTTCAAACTGCTTTCAAAATTCACTCAAGAAATGATTCCATTGTTAATGTAGTATTTATACACAATGGAATACTATTCACTCATAAAAAAGTATGAAATCTTGTCATTCACAGCTCATGGGTGAGCTTGGAGGACATTGTGTTAAGTGCAATAAGCCAGGCACAGAAAGAGAAATACTGCACGTTCTGACTCATATGTGGAAGCTGAAAAATTTGAGTGCATAGAAGTAAAGAGTAGAATGGTGATCAACAGAGGCTGGGAAGAGTAGGGGGTGGGGAGGTTGTGAGAGGTTGGATAACGGATACAAAATTACAGCTAGACAGGAAGAATAAGATCTAGTGTTCTATGGCACTGTGTAGGGTGATTATAATCAACAGTAATTTATTGTATACTTTCAATTAGCTAGAGGAGAGGATTGTGAATGTTCCCAACCCAAAGAAATGATAATGTTTGAGGTAATGGGAGGGAAAATAGTGGTTGCCAGGGTTTCTCGGGAAAAGGGACAAAGGTAGGGATGAATAGGTAGAGCACCAAGGATTTTTAGGGCAGTGAAACTATTCTGTATGGTACTATAATGTTGAGTACATTACATAGTGCACTTGGCAAAACCCATGGAACTGTATAACAGAGTGAACCCTAATTGTTAGTAATAATATATCAATATTGGTTCATAATTGTAACATTAGTACCACACTAATGTAAGGTGTTAATAATAGGAGAAATTGTGTATGTGAAGTGGTGATGGTATCTGCTCAATTTTTCTTTTTCTTTTTTGTTTTTGGTGGCTGGCCACTACGGGGATCTAAACCTTTGGCCTTGGTCAATTTTTCTAACACCAAAAACTGTTATAAAAATGAAGTCAATTACTTAAAAAAAAAAAAAGAAAAGAAAAGAAAGAAAAGAACACATACCAAAAACTCCCCCCCCCAAATTCAGTTCTTTGTAATGAATCATATTAGTGATGTAATAGTCATTTAAAATATTGTACATACTCTAAACTTTAGAGAGTTATTTTAAATTTATAAGAAATATAGAATGTTCGCTCTAGAGGTCTGAATTCTGATTTTCTTTTCATATATTTGATTAGGAATCTATATTTTGCGTACATGTGTATATACGAGGAGTCTTGAAAAAGTTCATGGAAAGATTTGTTTTATCTTTTTACTCTCTTTTTCTACGAACTTTTTGAAGTACCCTCGTATATTTTTTTAATTTTACAAAATTTATTTTGGCTTATTTTGCTTTTCTGTTATGTGCATTAGAATCCTTTTAAAACAAAGCGATTAAGCATTTACATTATTCTTTTCACTTGACAAGAGAGATTACTTTTGATGAATTCTACAAAATTCCATTTAATTATTTTCTAATTTGTTATGTCTTTAGGAAAAATGGAACATGGGAAAACCATTTTGTAAATTAATTGTTACCATTTGTAGTATTTTTCTTTCTTTTATTCCTGAAAGCTAAAAAATCAAAGAAAGAAAATAAAGCAAACACCCCTCTCTCAGTCTTCACTCTGTTCATAAACTACATGAAGATGAAAGGATATAATTTTTTCTTTAACACAGTAATGCCAAAGAAGAATATATTTCCTAGTCTGTGTAGTAGTTATAGCTCAAGAAATTAGCATTTATGTTATATTCCAAGCCTTAAGATAGTATTTTGGAAAGGAGAGTCACTGAGTATAAATTGCTATGCAGATTTACAAGTTTTTGAACAAACTTTATGCTAATTGAACACTAAAGCCTCCAAGACTTCACAAATTCATTTATCCTTTAACACTGTATTCATTGCATACTATTTGTCTGGCACTATGGTAGGTGTTAGGGATTCTCATGAGTTTAAGACGTATAGTCTGCCTTCACACAGCTTATTGTTTAGCAGAGGAGACAAACAGTTAATGAATAAGTACATTAATAATTAGTAGTGATAAATGCTGTGAAAGAAAAAACATGAGATGCTATGAGAAAAGTAGTATTTTGAAATGTTTTAGTCTTACAAATCGGACTTGATACCTGGAGTAGTTGTTTTTTCCAAAATATTTAATATAGTCAACAGATCAATGTATAGTGTGCCTAGTATGCATAATCAGTAATAGTAAATGTTTAGTAACTTCAGCACAGTTGTACATAATGTGTTTTTTATTTCTAACTCTTTTTGCATTGCCAGTGTTTGACTTTGTTATTGCAGAAAAATGGCATTTTATGTTTGAAAATTTGAAGGTACATTGGATCCTCCTAATTTGTTGAATTGTACTAAATTGTAGCAGTACGAATCTCAGGTTTTGTAGTTAAGATCCTAAATCCACTAAATAAAAATATTTTTAATATACCAATATGGAATTAGAGTAACTCTCCTTTTTCCTGCTCAAAATTTGGTTTGCTGAAGCTGCCTCCCGAAAATCATGGGTATCGACACTCTGGTCAGAACTTGCTCCGGACTCTCATATGGCAGAATCAGGTCAGGTGGCAGTATCAGGTAAAGGGAAATAAGAAACATTATGTTCCCATCTCCCCTTTTTTTTTCTTGAAAACAATGAACAAGTGCATAAGAAGATGCTGGGATGGTTAATGCACAAAGTTAATTGATTTTTATAATGTTTTAAAAATTAGCCTTTGCTTTACTGCAGTGTAATTCTAAAGGCTAAAAAGAATGGAAAATAAATAAAAAATCATAAGACCAAAATATAAAATGGCAGAAAGTAAGACCTAACACATCAATGATCATCAGAAGTGTGAACTGACTAAATTTCCCTAGTAAAAAAATTTAATTGAATATCACTTATTTAGATGTAAAACAAAAAGGTAGACTAAAGGAATCGGTTTTATAATGTGTAAATTGGTAGAACAACATGATAGGAATCACTGTTGGTTCTTAAGGAACCTAATAGAGGGAACATATATTAAATGAGGCAAAACACCATTTTAGACAAATTAGATGATTATTGCCAAGTTTCACACTCGAAGCTAAAGTTTTTTGTTTTTTTTTTTTAAAGATGACCGGTAAGGGGATCATGACCCTTGGCTTGGTGTTGTCAGCACCACGCTCAGCCAGTGAGTGAACCGGCCATCCCTATATGGGATCCGAACCCAGGGCCTTGGTGTTATCAGCACCGCACTCTCCCGAGTGAGCCACGGGCCGGCCCGAAGCTAAAGTTTTTAAAAACTTTTTTTCGTAATAGAAAGCATCTGAATTATAAGAGCACTCTGAGGAGTATCTGAGGTGTGAGCATAGTTCACTTTGCTTAAATGTCTTTCCAAGGTGTTTTCTCCACACCTTTTATTTTTTCGCATCTAGATATTGTTTACTGATTTTAGCATACAGTTTTAGTAAATTGGGCTTGTATGAAAAAAATAGCATGACCTGCTAGGTCAGTAAAAAACTATTTGAATATGGAGTTGGTCACTAAATAGTATAACTATAAAGCATTCAAGATACATTTGTTAAATGGAATCAACTGATTCTGATCTCTCTTCTTATGTTCTAGGAATATTAAAAGTTTGTCAGATATCCAGATAGTACAAGTTGCTTGTGGTTACTATCATTCACTTGCACTTTCTAAAGGTGAGTATTTTCTTTCCCTGTTTCAGTTTTATTATCTGGTACTTTAATTGAGCAGAAAGTCCTCAAACTTTGTTCTTCTTTTTCCGAAATTGTCCTGGTTGTTCTTGATTCTTTTCATTTCCATAGAAATTTCAGAACTAGCTTGTCAGTTTTCACACACACAGAAAGAAACTGGGGTTTTTGATTGGGATTGCATTGTCTCTATAAATCAATTTAAAGAAATTTTTTAACGATATTGAGTCTTTCAATTCTTAAATGTGGTATATCCTTTCATTTATTTGTCTCCTTTTAATTTTTCTCATTAGTGTTTTATGTGGAGAAGTCTTATATATCTTTTATTATATTTTTCTGTATATATTTGATTTTTTGTTGTTGTGAATGGTGTCTTTTAAAAATTATATTTATTATATAGACATGAAATTGATTTTTGTGTTTAATTATATATTAATCAATTGAAAGCTGTTCTTTTATAGCTGGGGAAGATTGCTTCCCCAATCTCATTTAATCTCACAAATAAACTTTTTATGAATAAAAACAGAGAAAGGCAAATATTCTTTTAGCTTTGTTGCATTCCTCTCTTACTGATTTAACTTTTTCATATGTCAGCAGTTTTTACCATTTAAAAAAACAAGTTCCAGTGGCTCCGTTATTATTGTTATTTTAGTTCAGTAAATGTCTATGGAGGCCTAGTATAAATAATACAATAGGCTAGAACTGTGGGCAAACAGATAAATTAAGGGACAGTTTTAGGGAGGGAAAAAAGAGACAGTTTTAGGGATCATACAGTTTAGTGGAAAAGCAAATGTCCAAATAAATAATTTTGGTTGGGGCAGAAAAGAATACTCTTTTGGTCAAGATTAAAGTAAAAAGCTGTGGGAATGAAGAAAACAGTGTAATTAGTTCTAATTGATAGAATTAGTAACAATAAGGAGGGGATGGTATTCGATGCAAGATTTGAAGGATGAATAGAATTCATATTAAAAATTGGAGAAATGTCCAGAAGTGGCTGGGGGAAATGTTGAAGAGTGGCTAAGGAGATAGTACTAGAGGCACAAAGTCAAGAAAGTGGTGTGTTTGAGTACTGGCATGTAGTTTTATGTAGATATTGTGAGGGCATGGGAGATATATTCATACTTCAGTTGAGACTGAAGTGAAGATAGAAATCTGTTACAAAAGGCCTTAAATGTCACATTAAGGAATTTGGACTTCTGTAGGCAGTGGGGAGCCTTGCATCTTTGTGTATTCTTTGTTGTTGCTTTGCTAGCTACTCTTTTTTTGGTAGGTAGATCCAACATAAATTGAAACCCAAAGGTATTACTAATGAGGACAACTTACTCTCTTGACTATTTTTTCACCTTGCTTTGCTTTATGCTTTAGGTATTATCTTACTCATTTAACAAACATTTGTTTTGTGTACTTACTATGAACCGGGCACACTACAGTGTACAACATGGGGGGTCTTCGGAAAGCTCATGGAAAGAGTATTACCTTTTAATTCTATTTTCCCATGAACTTTTTGAAGTACTCTCATATATACAAACGTCTGCTTATATGTGCATAGAACATTTCTGGAAGGACCTACCAGTAATTGGTAAGACTGGTTGTCTCTTGGAAGAGGAACCAGGGATCTGATTTTTTGGAGGGAAGCTTACTTTTAAGTGTGTACTATTTTGTAGTATGAATTTTTAAAAATGAGTTATTAGTGTGTCAGTTATTAGTTTCGTGCCAGTTGTTGGTTAAATAAAAATAAATGAAAAGATGTCTAAAGTTGCAAAATAAGGTGACAATTGGGGAGCAAAGTGAACAGCAGGGAAAACTATTGTAAGAACCAGGTAAAATGGTGAGGAATGGATCTATTTGCCATACTCTTCTTTCCTTTTTTTTTTTTTTTTTTAATTTGTGTGTGTGGCTGGCTGGTATGGGGATCCAAACCATGGACCTTGATGTTCTAACACTATGCTTTAACCAACTGAGCTAACCCCTTCTGCCCCCTGCCATATTTTTCTTTAGAAAGAAAACTATATATGACTTGGTGATAGATGATTTATAAGTGATAGATGGTTTATAGAGGTATATTGCTCAGGAGTGGTCTGGGCTATTGATACAATTTTGAATGTGATTAGCATATAGTTGATAACTGAAGCCTTGAACTTGGGTGACCGCCTCTTGGGAGTAAGTGTAGTGTAAACGTGAGACTTGAGGAGTATTAAAAATAGACATTTCTTTGTTGAGGCGCATAAGAAAATGAGATTACCCTTAATTATGTTACTCACATATTCATCACTGCAGTCAATCAAACTTAAAGTGTACTAATACAAAATGTTCTTCTAGGTAGCATTGTGTTTCCATATAGAAAATAAACTTAATTGCTAAAAAGAAGAATATGTATTTCCATCTGACGAGAGGAAGAACGTCCCAAAATAACAGATGATCTTCAAATGAAATTTTTTGTATGTGAGGAAAAATGTTATGATTTTTATTTTACAGCAAGTGAAGTCTTCTGTTGGGGACAGAATAAATATGGCCAATTGGGTTTAGGCATTGACTGTAAAAAGCAAACTTCACCACAGCTGATTAAGTCTTTGCTTGGAATCCCATTCATGCAAGTTGCAGCAGGAGGAGCCCATAGTTTTGTGCTCACCCTTTCCGGAGCTATCTTTGGATGGGGACGCAACAAGTTTGGTCAGCTAGGTCTTAATGATGAAAATGGTAAGTTCTCATTAGTTATAGTTTAAATGTACTTTTTAAAAGAGATGCTCTTTTGAGATGGATCATTGATTCTTCATGTTAGAGAGAAATGTACCTATGTCTTCCCCAGTATAGAGGTAGGGGTGAGATGTTAATTTAAAAATTTCGTTTGGTAATAATTTTTTTTTTTTTGGCAGGGGGTTGTAAAGGCAAGAAAAATCCCTCTATCATAAAATAAACTATAGAAAGTATATATGAACAAAATCTTTATTGTTGGATGTTCATTAAAAGATAATTGAAAAACATTACTTCAGATTGGTAACCAGAGTTGTTCCATTATTGGCCATCAACAGCAGAAAGAAACTGTAAAATTATTCTGGGACAGTAACATGAAGTGTCAATTTATTTGATTTTTTTCAAGGATATATTTAAATGATCTGGGTTTTAAAATTAATATTTGGTTGGGTTCACTTTTAATAACACTGATGCTAGAGTATTGAAAATAAACATTTTGAATTTTGAAAAATAACTATTGAAACAAGTTGAGGTCTTGGAACTGCTTTTTTGTAACTGTGTTAGGTCGAATGCCAATATTTGACCTACGAAAACTGTAATTTCATAATTGTAATGACTGAAATGGACAAAAGTGAGTTGTTGATCTAGTAACAACTGGTAATGATAAGCAAACAATACTCTCAGAAAGAATAAAAGAATATTGTGTTCTGTGAAAAATACGTCAGATTAGGGCATTATATATCTTCTGCTACAAAGTAGCAGAAAGTACAATTTTCAGGATTTTAAGTAGGATTCTGTCAGCATAATTATCATGAAATGAATATAAAGAAAGATGTGTGTATATAGAGAATTCGAAGCAGTTAAATAGCTTTGAAATTCCTTGATTGCTAAGTCCTGTGCAGATTGGCATATAGGCTGTTTAACATTTAACTCTTTAAATCCCTCCTTTATTACAGTAGCATGAGTAGATAGGCCTGGGAACTCAACTTAATAGGCTTGTACTGCAAAATAATTGAATCATAGTTAAAATTATTTAGGCATCATTGTCTTCTGAGCTTGGGAAGCTGTAGAGGAAACACATTTTAGAAGAATTTTAATTTAAAAAATACTGTTAACATCTCTTGTTGGAATTTTCAGATAGGTATGTTCCTAATTTACTAAAGTCACTAAGATCTCAGAAAATAGTTTATGTTTGTTGTGGAGAAGATCATACTGCTGCGCTAACCAAGGTATTGTACTTCCAAAACTTCTTTATTAGTACTTATAATAGTTCTTCTGTAAATAGTGAATGCTTGTATAATATCTACATTTAAAATTGAGTATTATTGATGTTTCAAAAATAATTTATCTTGGATAAAAGGCCTAGATTATTATTTAGTCTTGAAAATAACTTACCTTAATTTTCAACTTTGTTTGATGTTATGAAATGTAAGTTGTGATATACTATTACATGTGATGATAATATATATTATTGAGTTTCTCAGCTTCATATGAAATACTGTCTAAATCATATCTCGAATAAAATGATTCCATTTTAGTTCACCAGACTTGCTGTGCTGTATGTATCAATCCCATTTATATTGTATAGCTGTGCCTAATTTGGATTTAGCTTCCATTGGGCTTATAAATATTTCATAATGAATTATTGAAGAGACTGAATCTCTCTGTTATTCATAGGCCAATTAGTGTACAAGCAATTATAGTGAGCTTTCATCAGTCTTGTCAATGGATTTAACTCACTTTCTTGGATATGTGCCAGTTTGGTATCAGTATTGCTTAGTTCTCTAGTGACTAGAAGTTAAATGAAGATGAAAACATTCAACTAACCTTAGCTGGAGAATTATTTTTTGTAGTTATATTAATGTAAAAGAACTGGCAAGTTACTCATTGGCCAAATTAAAAAATTAATGTTTTTGCTACTTTATTTTTCTTTGTCCTATATAGTAGATAAAATTGGTAAGATGAAATTAAACTTCTGATCATACTTTAACATTCTGCACTCTTGGGGCCGGCCCGGTGGCGCACTGGATAGTGCGCCGCTTGGGAAGCGCAGCGGCGCTCCCGTCCGAGGGTTCGGATCCCACATACAGCCCGGCTCCCGCTCACTGGCTGAGCGAGGCGCGGGAGCCACACCGAGGCTTGCGATCCCGTTGCCGGTCCCCGGTCCGGTACGGGGGCAACACTGAGGGTTGCGATCCGTTGCCGGACACGGAAAAAAGACAAAAGAAAAAAAAAAAAAAACATTCTGCACTCTTGGGGCCGGCCCGGTGGCGCACTGGATAGTGCGCCGCTTGGGAAGCGCAGCGGCGCTCCCGTCCGAGGGTTCGGATCCCACATACAGCCCGGCTCCCGCTCACTGGCTGAGCGAGGCGCGGGAGCCACACCGAGGCTTGCGATCCCGTTGCCGGTCCCCGGTCCGGTACGGGGGCAACACTGAGGGTTGCGATCCGTTGCCGGACACGGAAAAAAGACAAAAGAAAAAAAAAAAAAAACATTCTGCACTCTTGGGGCCGGCCCGGTGGCGCACTGGATAGTGCGCCGCTTGGGAAGCGCAGCGGCGCTCCCGTCCGAGGGTTCGGATCCCACATACAGCCCGGCTCCCGCTCACTGGCTGAGCGAGGCGCGGGAGCCACACCGAGGCTTGCGATCCCGTTGCCGGTCCCCGGTCCGGTACGGGGGCAACACTGAGGGTTGCGATCCGTTGCCGGACACGGAAAAAAGACAAAAGACAAAAAAAAAAAAAAACATTCTGCACTCTTACTCCCATATTGGGGATTTTAGCATGACAAGAGTTATTCCTAGTTATTGTCAAATATAGTGAACTCAAGGCAATTAAAAAATATAATGACCAATTATAAAAGTTAATTTTTTAAATATTTTGTATCACTTGCCTTTTAGTAAGGAAATTTTACTGTACCTGCCAATCTTATTACCATATTTTATTTTTCGCATTCAGATTGCAATTGTAATCACTAAAGTTTTATGTAATTGTATTGGCAAATTACAAATTTTAGTCATTCTCTTCTGACATTAGTATTTGGAAGAAATAAGGCTATGTAGAAACAACAGTAAAAATATTTTGTATCAAAATGCAAAAATATTTTGTATAGTATTCCAGAAACTAATTTTGTGGTAGAAAGAGTAACGATGTTAATGCTATTCAAATTCAGCCTTTCAAATAAACACTCATTTTAATGTCCCAGGATAAGTAACTATTTTTATCTGTTGAGTTTTTAAAAATGCTGATTCTATTAATCTTTTGTATTCTCTCTCAGAAGACAGTAGCTGGTGATATTTGTTCACTGGAGTTTTTGGTATACATTACTTTTAATGGAATCAGATAGTTTTAAATATCCCAAAAGTGAAATATTTTATTTTCCCTTCATTTAAGTTAGATTATACGTTCCATATTCATGTGTCCTTTTGCTTTTCTGGAAGAATTTCTTGCAAATAGATTAGGATTGCTTTATGAAGCAATTTCCTTGTGCAAGACCTATATTAGGAAACTACATTAAGGGAACTACATTAGGAAAGATTTAAAAACTGACTCTTTAAAATAGAATAAGTGGGCCGGCCCGGTGGCGCACTGCTGCAGTGCGCCGCTTGGGAGTGCGGTGGCACTCCCGCTGAGGGTTCGGATCCCACATACAGACCGGTTCCCGCTCACTGGCTGAGCGAGGTGCGGGTGCAACACCAAGGGTTGCGATCCCGTTGCCGGTCCCGGTCCGGTGCGGGCGCGACACTGAGGGTTGCGATCCGTTGCCGGACACGAAAAAAGACAAAAAAAAAATAGAATAAGTTGAAAGACATGCCATGTTAACAGATTTGAGAACATCACCATAAAGATGTCAAATTTTTTCAAGTTCAAGTTCACTTGCAAATTTATTATGTAAATCACATATAGATATATCTTTTGACTTAACAATTCCACTTTTAAGAATCTATTCCAAGGCTCACTCAGAGCGTGGGGCACCAAGATGTCAAGGGTTCAGATCCCTGTACTGGCCAGCTGCTGAATAAAAAAAGAATCTCCCCCAAAGATAGTAAATTATGTATGCACAAGGCCATTTGTTGTGGCATTATTTTAATAGCAAAATACTGGAAGAAATCCAAATGTCAGCCTAGTTGAATAAATTGTGGTATGTCCATGAAGTGCAGTACAGTGAACTGTAAAGCTGAATGAGGAAGATCTTTATTTTATCCTGTGGGATGATCTCCAGGATATATTAAGTAAAAAGAGCAAGGTACAGAAGAGCTGTCTTTTGTGTCAGGGAGTAAAATGTGAACATATTGCATCTATTTATATTTTTAACAATTGTATAATAAATTTAAAATTAATAGCTAGAACAAATGTATCTTGCCTTACAGTTTTGACTTTGGTATCTAGAAACGATTACACATAATAAAACAACAAAATTTTATGTATAGATATACCATATCTCTATATAAAAATTATGTAGATTTATATATTTAATTTTTTAAAAATGGGAAACAAGTTAGTGGCACAGCTACACAAAAAAGAATTATTTTCGGTGATTTAAAAATAGTATTTCACTGTGCATCACTAGAGAGAAACACACTAAGGATAAAGCTAATCCACAAAGGAATCTTAAACTGTATTCTGCAGTCGTATTGTTAGTAGTAAAATTGGTATTATTGTTTTCAATATATTACACATATATTAGGATAAAGCAAATTAGTTGTTTCACTGTCATTAGAAACTATAATTTTCAGCTTAAGAAAAAGGACCTAAGTATGAAACTGTAGGGATTGAATTAAGTTAAAACTCTGTGATTTTTACTTTGAATGACTAGTATGAACTCTTATTTTTCTCCTTCTGAAAATAATGTTGGGTGTTTTTTGAAATGGCCTAGAACTGATGAACCATGTGCAATCTAGAAGCAATGAGCAGCCCTTGATGATTGCCAGTTCTTCATTAAAAGGAACTAGGGCTTCTTAGAGAAGGGTCTGATCCCATGTCTGGGGCAAAAAAAAAAAAAAAAAAAAATGTGTAAGAAGAACACTCTGGGGCATTTTGTGGTTAATTAAAAAGCAAAGACTACTAGGGCAGCTTCCTGTCAGAAGGGCAACTTGGGGCCGGCCCGGTGGCGCACTGGATAGTGCGCCGCTTGGGAAGTGCGGCGGCGCTCCCGCCCGAGGGTTCGGATCCCACATACAGACCGGTTCCCGCTCACTGGCTGAGTGAGGCGCGGGAGCGACACCGAGGGTTGCGATCCCGTTGCCGGTCCCCGGTCCGGTACGGGGGCAACACTGAGGGTTGCGATCCGTTGCCGGACACGGAAAAAGACAAAAAAGACAAAAAAAAAAAAGAAGGGCAACTTGAAGGAGCTTTCACTGAATATCAAAAAGAAATAATGGGCTTGCCGGTTGCTAGTTGGTTAGAGCGCAGCATTATAACACCAAGGTCAAGGGTTCGGATCCCCATATTGGCCAGCTGCCCCTCCTCCCCAAATGACTGTAAAAAAAAGGAAATATATAAAGATTAATGAGTTTATAGCCATCTTCCTCTCCCCCAAATTGATATAAGCAAAATTTATTACTTACCTTTGGAAGTTACTAGGACAACAACTCATTTTTCAAAAAATTGGTAAATAATGAGAATCAAGCACTTATCCTGTCTTTCATTTGCAAATTGTATTTCAGGGTAATTTAATAGTTGATGAAGAATTCCAACTAATAAATTTCGAAGAAATGATTAAATTAGAAAATCACCATTTTGCACTCCCTGATTAAATAATGGATCTAAGCAAAGAATATTAAGTTTAATAGGGATGGATTAGGCCTGACACACTTTGACCCACTTATTTTTAACATCACCAACTAGGCATATGCTTTGTGACATGATGCAAGAAAGTCATCAGGAAAACTTAAACATGGCCTCGGTATTAGATAATATTAAGAAATGTTAGTATTAATTTTGTGAGTGTTATAATAGTATTGTGGTTATATATTTTTATCTGTTAGAAGTTTATGCTGTTGAAAATACATACATATTTATGGGTGAGATGATTTGACAACCACAGTTGCTTTAAAGTACTCTAGTGCTTTTCTTGTTTTTGTGTTAAAGTACCCAGAAAAGGGGGGGGGGGGGCAAAAAAGAAGAAAGATAACCAACCTTTTACCCTTTTACCAGTTATTGAAACTGAGTGATGGTTGTATAATTTATTATGTTTTCTGTTTACTTTTGTCTCTGTGTTTGAAATTTTCTATGATAAAAAGTTTTAAAAAGAAAAATCAGTTTCTTTATATAGCAATATGTATAAGTACTTATGCTATTAAATAATGAAAGCAAGATATAAAATTGTTTTTGTAACTATACCTATGAAGAATAGCAGTTGAACCAAAAAATACTAATTGTGGTTGTGTTAGTTTGTCATCATGGATTGTTTTTCTTTTTTTAAAATACATAACTGCTATTCCAGTTATGTGTTTTTATAATAAATTTTTTTTGAAGATCATCTCTATATTATTGCAACTATATGCTAAAAATTGCTATATCTTTGCACTCTGGTTACATTTACTCTTTTTGCAGAGCTTTTATGTTCAATGCCTAACTAGCTTGAAAACTGAACAGGACACCCTTTTATAAATGTGTGCTTGGAATTCAACAGAGTGTAATGATTATGAAAGGCAAATGCAAATAAATAATTATTAGTATCTCTTTGATGACTTCAACTAAATGTTTTATAATGTTGAAAGCATCATTAAATACTTAAAAATACTCATGTGAAAATATTTAGTATTCAACTTAGAGTTCTTTTGGCTTTAAGACGTTTATCCTTGAAAGGGTCTACTATCATCTGTTTGTTAAATTATGAAGACAATAGAAGAGAAAAAAATAGTTCATATTAAAGAACAACTTATTTTCCTGAAGATCAGTTATTTTCTTTTATCAGGACTTCTAATGATAAGGGGTTTTATCTTTTTTTTTTTTTTTAGGAAGGTGGAGTGTTTACTTTTGGAGCTGGAGGGTATGGTCAGTTGGGTCATAATTCTACCAGTCATGAAATAAACCCAAGGAAAGTTTTTGAACTTATGGGAAGCATTGTTACTCAGATTGCTTGTGGAAGGTAAGCTATTGTATAAAAGAATATTTTGGTTTCTGTACTACAGTTCTTTAGTGATTGGGGATTTAGTAATGAGAGGTAAAACATTCTCCCCAAAATGCCTAATTTGCTGTTGAGGAGTCATAGTAACAGGAGAAACATCTTTTTTTTTTTTTTTTTTGGCTTTTGTCTTTTTCCGTGTCTGGCAACGGATCGCAACCCTCAGTGTTGCCCCCGTACCGGACCGGGGACCGGCAACGGGATTGCAACCCTCGGTGTTGCTCCCACGCCTCGCTCAGCCAGTGAGCGGGAACCGGTCTGTATGTGGGATCCGAACCCTCGGGCGGGAGCGCTGCCGCGCTTCCCAAGCGGCGCACTTATCCAGTGCGCCACCGGGCCGGCCCGAAACATCTTTTTTTTATTCATTGTTTTACCTGTCTCTGCTTGAAACAAAATTTATCTGAGGTAAGATATTAATAATGTATATGTAATATTTATTGTATTTGGCATCACACTTAAAAGGGAAGCTGTGGATCCCCTTTTTTTCTTTTTCATTTCTCCCTTATTTTTCCTTAAGGGATGAGGAAACTGACCAATTAATTAAGACAAGAATAGTTAGTAGGTGGTGAAAGTTTAATTGGTATACTGGTCTCCTGATTCCCAGTTCTTAGGAGTAAATAGAAGAGTCTTTGAAATTGAGCTTCATCTTTGGGGGAATTAAATTGGGCAGACTCCTAAGTTGCAAAATGTACTGTTCTTGACTGCTAAACTTAATTTTGACCACCTAGCTTAATGTTTTCCATCTTGTGTGTATCCCTATACAATATAGTTTAGTTTATTAGCAACTGTTAACTTCAAACATGGAATCACTGTAGGTATTGCTGACTCTTTTTTTCTCTTAATATCATGCTTGTCTGATTTGTGTATGGTTATGGTTCTCCATCATTAGATCTCATTACTGTGTTTTGTTCAGTTATATGTGTATATAATAATTAATTTATTCTATTGCTGATGGATGTTTTGGTGTATTCAGTTTTCGGCAGTTAACAAAATTGTTGCTTTGAACATTTGTTATATGGTATACATAAACTTTCATATACACTTAGAATTGAATTGCTGGGTTATAGAGGATATTTAACTTGAAGTTTGCCTCTTAATGTCACCGTGTTTTTCTGAGTGGTTATTCCAGTTTATACTTAATACCATTTGGTGTTATCAGACTTTTAAATTTTTGCACATCTCTTGGATATGTAATGTTACATTATCATGATTTTATTCTACATTGCCATAACTCACTTGAGTGCATTTTCATATGTTTAATGTCCATTTACATTTCCTCAAGATATTAAAAATTGATTCATAGTAGTTCTTTATATATTGTGGATACATGTCCATAATATATTGTTTCCCAATGAAGGGATAAAAGTCCTTTATTGGCCATATGTTTTAGAGATGTTTTTCCATTCTTTGCCTTATCTTGTCATTTTCATTCTGTTGTCTTTTGGTGAACATAAGTTTTAAATTTTAATGCAGTTGAATTTATCCATCTTTTTATAGTTAGTGCTGTTTGTTTCTTAAGAAATCTTTTCCTACCTGAAAATGTAAAGTTAATCTCCATTCTCTTTGAAGACATGGTTTTACCTTTAACATGGAGGTCTGTAAGATATCTGAAGTTGACCTTTGTTTTTGATATGATGTTGAAGTAAGGAATCAAATTGTTACTTTTTTCATATGACTAGTCAATTGCCCTAGCACTATTAAAAACATTTATTTTTGTGGTAAAGTACACAAAACAAAATTTACCATCTTAACCATTTTTTAAGTATAAAGCCAGAGGTATTAAGTATATTAATATTGTTGTGAAATCATCCCACCATCCATCTACAGAATTCTTTTCATCATAAAGAATTGAAACTTTATACCCACTAAACAATTGTTCCCCATTCTCTCCCACCTCTGCTTCCTGGCAACCACCATTCTACTTTTTATCTCTATGAATTTGACTGCTCTAGGTACCTCTAGTGGAATCTTACAGTATTTGTCTTTTTGTGACTGGCTTATTTCACTCAGCATAATGTCCTCAAGGTTCATCCGTGTTGTAGCATGTATCAGAATTTCCTTCTTTTTAAAGGCTGAATAGTATTCCACTGTACATATGAGGGTACTTACAAAAGTTCACGGAAAAATAGAATTAAAATATAATACATATTTTTCTATGAACATTTTACTTATCCATTCATCTATCAGTGGACACGGGTTGCTTTTGTGTTTTAGCTATTGTGAATAATGCTGCTATGAACATTGGTGTACAAATTTTCTTCAAGCCCCACTTTCCGTTCTTTTGGGTATTGAACCAGAAGTGGAACTGGTGAATCATATGGTAATTCTATTTTTAAATTTTTTTAGGAACTGCCATACTATTTTCCATTGTGGTTGCACCATTTTATATTTCTGTCAGCAGTGCACAAGGATTCTGATTCTTCACATCCTTGCCAACACTTGTTATTTTTTTCTTGTCTTTTTTTTGTTTTGATAGTACTCATCCTAATAGGTTTGAGAGGGTATTGTGCTTTTGATTTGCATTTCTTTAATGATTAGTGATGTTGAGTATCTTTTCATGTGCTTATTGGCCATTTGTATGTCTTCTTTGAGGAAATGTCTATTCAAGTACTTTGCCCATTTTTGAATTTGGTTTTTTGTTGTTGTTGAGTTTTAAGAGTTCTCTATATATTCTGGATATTAATCCCTTATCGGATATATGATTTGCAGATATTTTCTTTTGTGGGTTGTCTTTGTATTCTGTTGATACTGTTTTTTGATACACAAAAGTTTTAAATTTTCATGAGGTCCAGTTTATCTATTTTTTTTCTTTTTTTGCCTGTGCCTTTGATGTCATACCCAAGAAATCATTGCCAGATCCAATGTTGTGAAGCTCTTGCCCTGTTTTCTTGTAAGAGTTTTATAGTTTTAGCTTTTACATTCAGGTTTTTTTTTTTTTTTTCGTGACCGGCAACGGATCACAACCCTCAGTGTCGCGCCCGTACCGGACCGGGACCGGCAACGGGATCGCAACCCTCGGTGTTGCCCCCGCTCCTCGCTCAGCCAGTGAGCAGCCGGTCTGTATGTGGGATCCGAACCCTCGGCGGGAGCGCTGCCACGCTTCCCAAGCGGCGCACTGTAGCAGTGCGCCACCGGGCCGGCCCCTACATTTAGGTTTTTGATCTATTTTGACTTAATTTTTGTGTAAGATATGAAATAAGGGTCCAACTTCATTCTTTTGCATGTGGTTATCCAGTCTTCCCAGCCCCATTTGTTGAAAAGACTGACCTTTCCTTATTGAATGGTCTTGGTGCACTTGCCGAAAATCATTAGAACATGAATAGTAAGGTTTCTTTCTTTCTTTTTTTTTTTTTTGTCTTTTGTCTTTTTCCGTGTCCGGCAACGGATCGCAACCCTCAGTGTTGCCCCCGTACCGGACCGGGGACCGGCAACGGGATCGCAACCCTCGGCGCTGCTCCCGCGCCTCGCTCAGCCAGTGAATGGGAACCGGTCTGCATGTGGGATCCGAACCCTCGGGCGGGAGCGCCAGTGCGCCACCGGGCCGGCCCTAGTAAGGTTTCTTTCTGGGCCATGTGTTCTGTTCCATTGGTCTGTATGTCTGTCTTTATGCCAGCACCACGTTGTTTTGATTATTGTAGCTTTGTAGTAAGTTGTGAAATCAGTAAGTGTGAATTCACCAACTTTGCTTTTTCTTTTTCAATATTGTATTGACTATTTGGGATCCCTTAAGATTCCATATAAATTTTAGGACAGGTTTTTCAGTTTCTGCAAAAATCATTGTTGGGATTTTGGGAAGGATTACATTGAGTCTGTACACTGCTGTGAGTAGCATTGACATCTTTCAATCCATGAACATGGGATGTCTTTTCATTTATATGTGTCATCTTTATTTCACCAGTGTTCTGTAGTTCTATTGTACAAGTCTTTCATCTCCTTAATTCCTGAGTATTTTATTATTTTTTGATACTATTGTAAGTGGAATTATTTTTCTTAGTTTCCTTTTCAGATTGTTTATTGTTATTGTACAGAAATGCAACTGATTTTTGTGTATTGATTTCTGTATCCTACTGTTTGCAAAATTCATTTATTAGTACTAACAGTGTTTGGGCCGGCCCGGTGGCGCACTGGATAAGTGCGCTGCTTGGGAAGTGCGGCGGCGCTCCCGCCCGAGGGTTCGGATCCCACATACAGACCGGTTCTCGCTCACTGGCTGAGCGAGGTGCGGGAGCAACGCTGAGGGTTGCAATCCCGTTGCCGGTCCCCGGTCCGGTGCGGGGGCAACACTGAGGGTTGTGATCCGTTGCCGGACACGGAAAAAGACAAAAAAGACAAAAAAGACAAAAAAAAAAAGTACTAACAGTGTTTTTGTGGAATCTTTAGGATGGTCTACAAACATGGTCATATCTGCATACAGAGATCATTTTACTACTATTTTTCCAATTTGGATGCCTTTTATTTTTTATTCTTATCAAATTACTCCAGCTAGAACCTCCTTGAATGTAACAGAAATGGTGAAAGTGGGCATCCTTACTTTGTTCCTGATCTTAGAGGAAAAGATTTTAATTTTAGTCTTTGAATATTGACTGTGATATTCATTGTTGGTTTTTCATATGTGGTTTTCATTATTTTGAGGTAGTTTCTTTCTATTTCTAGTTTGTGAAGTGTTTTTTATTATGAAAGGGTACTTAATTTTGTCAAATGTGCTTTTTCTTTTTTTGCATCAATTCAGATGACGATTTGTGGTTTTTATTTTCCTTCATTCTGTTAATGTAGTATATTACATTGATCAAATTTTGTATGTTGAACCATCCTTGCATTTCAGGATTACAATAGTCCCCCCTTATTTGCAGTTTTGGTTACCCACAGTCCAAAAATAGGTGAGTACAGTATGATAAGATATTCTAAGAGAGACCATCTTCATATAGCTTTTATTACAATATATTACAAACATTCTATTTTATTAGTAATAATTGTTGTTAATTTCTTACTGTGCCTAATTTATAAATTAAACTTTATCATAGTTATATATGTATAGGAAAAAACAGTTTATATATAGGGTTCAGTACTATCCCTGGTTTCAGACATTCACTGGGGGGTCTTGGAATATATCCCCTGTGGATAAGGGAGGGGACTTCTGTAAATTCCACTTGGTCTTGGTGAGTAATCAGTCTTTTTAATATGCTGCTGAATTTGGTTTGCCAATGTTTTATTGAGGATTTTTACATTAGGGTTCATAAGAAATATTGATCTGTAGTTTTCTTGTAGTGTATTTGTCTGGCTTTGATGTCAGGGTAATGCTGGCCTCATAGGATGAGTTAGGAAATGTTCGCTTTTCAGTTGTTTGGAGAGTGTGAGAAGGATTGACTGACACCGGTGAGGGATAGGTAGCTGCTACTCTGCTAAGAACTGAAATTGAAATTAACCACAATTTACCATCCAACTCTTCTTCTGGAAGCTGTAAGCCTTTGAATCGACTCTGAATTCCAAAATGCTTATATCAGATTCTGCCAGTGCAGTTGTTGTCCTGTGGGGGGACAGATTCTTGGTGCTTCCTACTCCACTATTTTCTCATTATCCTCCTGTCTAGCTCTGTTTTTGAAAATCCTTCAGCCTTCTTCTTTATAGTACTACAGTTGCCATAAATTGACATACATATATGGGTCTGTTTCTGTGGTCTCTATCTTATTCCTTTAATCTTTATGTCTATTCCTGTGTCACTTCCACAGTACATAATTTCTATGACACTATAATAAGTTATGCTATTAGGGATAACTTGAGTCCTTGTTATCCTTCCTGTTCTTCAAGAATGTTTTGGCCTTTTACTTTCATAGAAATTTTCACATTAGCATGTCAGTTTTTCTCCCCAAAAATATCATGGGATTTTGATTGTAGTGCATTGAATGTCCAGGGTAATTTGGGAGAATTGTTATCTTTATAATACTGATTTTTCTAATCAACTTCCAAACCTCTTGAATGTCTTAGAATAAAGTGTTTTAAATTTTTCATCATAGAGCTCTTGTACATCTTTTGGTAGTTTTATTCTTTTTAATATTATTATTTTTAGAATTCTGCTTTCTAAGGCATTGTTTGCATGTAGAAATAGTTGAGGTTTGTGTACCGATTTTAAATACAGCCACCTTGCTAAACTCTTATTAGTAACTTATTCATGTACACAATCATATCATCTGTGAATCAATGCAATTTTGTTTCTTTATTTCTATTATTTATGCTTAATATATTTATATAATTGTCTTTGTAACTTGCTGGCTGGGACACCAGTATAGTGTTCACTGTAAGTGCTGATGTTCAAGACTTGTCCCATTCTCTTTCTGTGGAAAAACTTCCAGTATTTCACAATTAAGTGTGTTTGCTGTAAGATTTTTATAGATAAGCTTTATCAGATTAAGGAGTTCCCCTTTTATTCGTAGTGTCCCCCCCCAAATTTTATTAATTTGTTTTAATTGACACATTGTAATTGTACATATTTATTGAATACAGCTTGATGTTTTGATACATATATGTTGTGTAATTTTCAAGTCAGGGTAGTTAATGCATCCTTTACCTCATGCATTTATCATTTCTTTGTGGCAGAAACATTCAAAAGCCTCTCCTCTAGCTATTATGTAATATATAAAACTTAACTGTTAACCATAGTCACCTTACTTTGCAATAGAACACGAGAACTTATTTCTCCTATCTAATTGTAACCCATTGGCCAACCTCTCCGTGTTTGTCCTTACCTCCTCTTCTCCCCAGACTCTGGTGACTACTGTTCTACCCTCTGCCTCTGTAGTATCAGCTTTTTTTTTTTTTAAGATTCCATATATGAGTGAGATCATGTATATTTGTCTTCCTGTGTCTTGCTTCACTTAACCCAATGTCCTCCAGGTCCGTCCATGTTGCTGCAGTTATTCTTAGATTTTATAGTTCTGGGTTTAGTTTATGAATATTTTGTTGAATATTATTTATATTTATGTTTATAAGTTAGTTTGATCTGTAATTTTCTCTTATTATTTTTTCTGACATTTTGTTATCAGGGTTACTCTGATAAAATCAGTTGAGGAATGTACCCTTGCTTTCTATTGTTTTTTTTTGAAATAGAACACCATGAAAGTTGGTAGAACTTGTCATTAAAGCCATCTGGGCCTGGCATTTTCTTTCCTTGGGATTTTAAAAACATTCCTCAATTTCTTTAATGGCTAAAAGGTAGCTATTATGATTTCTTCTTGAGTCTCTTATTTGGAAGATAAATTATTTTGAGAATTTTTCCATTTTGCCTAAACTTTAACTTATTGACAGAAGATTTATGTTTGTATTGGTCTGTTGCTGTGCATAAATAATACGTCAGTGACATATAATAATAAATGTTTATTTCTTACTCTGTGGTTCTAGTGAAGCAGATCTTTCTCAGGTCTTGGGTTAGCTGGAGTGGCTCTTATTTACACTGCAGGTTGACTGGGGCAGTTCTGTTTCAAGCTGCCTGTTCACTGGGTGGCTTTATCACACGTCTCATTTTTGGGCCCAGTCCAAAGGAGGAGTGGGCTGCCTGTGGGTATTTTATTCTCCTGGTAGTGGCAAATGCACAAGAAGTCAAACTCAACTGCACATGTGCATTTCAAGCTTCTGCTTGAACTACTTTCCCTGAAATTCTATTGACCAAAAGCAAATTGCATGGCTAAACCTAAAGTTAAGTTATGGGGAATATATGCTATTCAGCCATCATCAGGCCATGACAAGAATGTGCATGCTTAATACCACAGAGTAGTAAATTTAGATCATTTTTTTCAGGTGAAATATTTTATCAGTCCCTTGTGAAATATCACACATTGTTTAACGGTATTCTGTTCTGAAATTCATAACAGCTAACATTTGCATAACTTAAATAGATCTTCTTAACTTTGTAAACCCAGTTCTTTCCAACGATTTTATTCATGAATAATTATTCATGAAACTGTTGGATTAGGGGAGAAATTTCAGTTATATATGGACTGAGATCTAAGGACTTGCACTACAGAGGGAACGTAGGTATCTGATACCTTGAACAGTTTGACTTCCAAGTGGTCAGTACTATATGAAATATGTACTATTTCCTTATTGAATAATTGTCAGAAATCTCCTGAGGGAAGTAGTCAAGGAGTACCAGAAAGGTGAGTCCATCAAGGAAATGATCCCCCCCCCCCCCAAAAAAAAAGGTTCACAATCTAGTAATATAGTGCTTTTGAACTATTATATCACATCTAGGGCTTATGATAGTTTTATGTTCCTTCAGTGGCTCTGAACAAGATTTTTAAAAATATGTATTGTTGACTAGGTTCACCTCTAGGTGATTCCAATATGCAGCCAGGGTTAAGGACCACAGCTTTAGTAGACCAGTTTGAGGAGGAGTTTAAAAAACTATTATTGCAGTAATATTCAAACTATTAATGTTTCTTTGAGATGTCGCAATGGCTCTTTCCAGAGGGAGGCAGAATGGGCAGTGTTAAACCCTTGTTCAACTAGAGCAGTTTGTCTATTTTATGTGCAAGGATTTCATTTAACATTTCTTTTGTTAAAAGGGTATACTTGCTTAAAAAAATTTTGCTTGACATTGGCTTATCTGGCTCTGAGGTAAATGGTTGGTAGACTCTACTTTGTTTTCTAGTAATATGGCAGAGTAGCTAACTTGAAAACCCTTTTGAGTGAAAACACCTTTTAAATAGCATAGGTGAGTTTGCCAGGAAGTAAAGGAAATTCCCCCTAGTAAAAACAAATCTGAAAACCAAAGCTATTAGTTTGAATTGACTGTGGAGCCATCCTGAAAGAATTTGCCAGTCTAGGTAATTAGCTTATATTGCTAAAAAACAAAAAAAAACACAAAACCCTCCAAAATTTAGTGGCTTAAAACAATTATTTAGGGACCGGCCCGGTGGCGAACTCGGTAGAGTGCGGCGCTCCCGCCGAGGGTTCAGATCCCATATAGAGACCGGTCCGCTCAAGAGTGCGGCGCTCCCGCCGAGGGTTCAGATCCCATATAGAGACCGGTCCGCTCAAGAGTGCGGCGCTCCCGCCGAGGGTTCAGATCCCATATAGAGACCGGTCCGCTCAAGAGTGCGGCGCTCCCGCCGAGGGTTCAGATCCCATATAGAGACCGGTCCGCTCACTGGTTGAGCGTGGTGCGGGCGCGACACCGAGGGTTGTGATCCTGTTGCTGGTCGCGGTGCGGGCGCGACACTGAGGGTTGTGATCCCTTTACCGGTCACAAAAAAAGACAAAAAGGAAAAAAAAAACCAATTATTTTAGCTAATAATGATCATGTAGTTCAGTAGTTTTGGCTGGATTTAGCTGGGCTGTTTTTAGCTGGACTCAGATGATCAGCTGATGATCTCGCTAGGGGCTGGGAGTCAGGATGACCTCAGCTGGGATAGCTTGTGTCTGTTCCAGATTGTATCTCATTCTTCAGCTGTTAATCTTGGATTATTTTCATGATGATAGAGCAAGATTCCTGAAGATAAGAGAGGGAAAGAGTGTAAAGCCATTTGTGAGGCATACACTCAGAACTGAAATACTGTCGCTTCTGTTGCATTCTGTTGGCCAAAACAAGCTATAGATCAAGAACCCAGATTTAAGACAAGGAGAAAGAGATTTTCTGTCTTGGTGAGAATAGCTACAAAAGTCATATTATATAGTATATAGGTATAGGGAGAGGAGTAGTTTCAACCATTTTTATAAACAATGTACCACAGATGGCAAAGAGGTTTGGGTAGATGAGAACTAAGACCTGACAGAATCAGGAGTGAGACCTGAGATGCTGCCATCTCCCAATTAAACCATCTCATGGAAAGTAAACACAATGAAATATCCCACCCCCCACCCCCAGCATAAGGAGACTTTTCTGTCCTTTGCCTGGTTTCTAGTTTGGAACTCCCCTGAGAATTTATAACCACAGGGCTGCCCTAAGATGGGTTTGGGGATTGAGTTTATACTTGAGAACCTTATAGTCCAAGAAATTAGTACAAAATAGTCCTAGGTTGGTGTGTATATATTATAATTCACAATATGTGAAGAGTTTTTAATGAAATAACAGTCTGGCAGATTGAGGGTAAAAAACTAGAAATGGAATAGACAGTTATTAAAATTTAAAATTTAGTGGATAAGTAAAACAGCAGGTTGAACATATTACTAAAAAGAAAAGTAGTGATTTGAAAGATAGATCCAGGGAAATTGCATCTCATAAGGACATGGTGATAAAAGAGAGATTAAGAGACTTGTAGGATGTATTGGAAAGATCTTAGAACATTTGTCTTAATTCTATTCTAGAAGAAGAGTAATGATGGGTGAGAGACTATTTGCAGAAATAATGCTTGAGAATTTTCCAGATTTGATTAAAGACGTAAAATCTGAGCCTGAGGAATACATGGCCTAAAGTGGATAATCACATTTAACCCATTCCTAAACATAATAAAACATCAGAGAGAGTGGAGATAAATCTCCTGAGAGTTGATTGGTGGGTTGTCTTCAGCTTCAGTTCGTTTTCACTATATAGTTGTCCTTCAGTATCCTTACCTTCCACCCCCTGTGGATACCAAAATCCAAGGATGCCCAAGTATTTTATATAAAATGGCATAGTATTTGCATGTAAACTACACACTTTATATCCCATGTACTTTATGTCCCATATACTTTAAATCATCTCTAGATTATTTATAATACCTAATGCATAGTATATGCTGTGTAAAGAGTTGCATTGTTTGTTTTATCTGTATTATTTTTGTTGTGATTTTTTCTTTTTTAATATTTTCAATCTGCGGTTGGTTGAATCCATGGATGTGGAGCCCACAGATACAGAGGGCTGACTGTAGTACCTCCAGATGAGTCTGGGTACATTCACATAGAATTAGTTCCCCAGAAGAAAGAAAATATAATTTCTATCATGTATTGGTATACATACCAATTTTCTGATTGGAATTGGATTACTTGCCCAGTCCTTAGCCTAAAACTTTTGGGTAGTGACCAAATGGTGGGTTTTCATAGACCATAGTTCTAAGTTAGAACCTGACAGATAAGGAAGGGGAGGGGGAGCTTCCTTGGACTACATAGTTAGACACTACTCTGGTGCTGAATCAACTATATATAAGGATTTCAGTATAGATCTGGGCCTTTTTTAATTTGGACATTTGTGAAAATTTTCTAGATAATGCTTATGTAGTCTGTCTGTGTGATACAGAAATCATTTGGTATAGATTAAGGCTGTTAATGAATATTTTGTACAGAAGTTTTAGAACCACAATGGTTTTATTAAAAAAGAGAGAAATTATATCAGTTAATATTTTCTATGCTTTTCTCAATGTAAATTGTATGGAAGGTAACATTAAGTCTGAAGTTTTTTATCATTTTACTCTAGGCAGCACACTTCTGCTTTTGTTCCTTCATCAGGACGAATTTACTCTTTTGGGCTTGGTGGTAACGGGCAGCTCGGAACTGGTTCAACAAGCAACAGGAAAAGTCCTTTCACTGTAAAAGGAAATTGGTTCCCTTACAGTGGGCAATGTCCACCAGATATTGGTAAGTTCTATTATATAAAAGCTTTGCTGTATATATTAAAGTTCTTGTTAGAATGTTGCTCTTAAATGATGAAGCTTTCTGTATTTGAAAGAATTCCAAGGTACATTAAGTGAAAATAGCAAGATACAGAACTGTGTAAGTGGTTGCTTAGTTTGTTTGTATTTACTTATATATACATAAGGAAATTCTGGATAAATAAAGTAATAGAAGTGTTTTCAGAGAGTAGGTTGTGTGGGAATGAGGTGGTAGCTAGATACTAATGGGAGGGAGTTTTTTTGTTTTTAATTGTGGTAAAATACACATAACATAACATTTACAAACTTCACCAGTTTTCAGTTTTTAAGTGTACAGTTCAGTAGTGTTAAGTATATTCACATTGTTGTATAACCCATCTCCAGAACTCTTTTCATCTTGCAAAAACTAAAACTCTATACCCATTAAACAGTTCACCATTCCCTCTTCCCCCCTCCCCTGGCAACAACCATTCTACTTTCTGTCTCTATGAATTTGACTTGACCCTAGGTACCTCATGTAAGTGTAATCATATAGTATTTGTTTTTTTGTAGTTGGCTTATTTCACTTAGCATAATGTCCTCAAAGTTCATCTATGTTGTAACATGTGTCAGAATTTCCTTCTTTTATAAGCTGTGTAATATTCCATTATATGTATATACTACATTATGTTTATTCATCCATGGATGGACAGTTGGGTTGCTTCCACTTTTTGGCTATTGTAAATGATGCTGCTGTGATTGTGGATGTACAAGTATATCTCCTCAAGATCCTGCTGTCAATTTGGGGTTGTATATACAAGAGTTTTTTTTTTTTTTTTTTTTTTTTTTTTTTTTTTTCCATGTCCGGCAACGGATCGCAACCCTCAGTGTTGCCCCCGTACCGGACCGGGGACTGGCAACGGGATCGCAAGCCTCGGTGTTGCTCCCGCGCCTCGCTCAGCCAGTGAGCGGGAGCCGGTCTGTATGTGGGATCCGAACCCTCGGGCGGGAGCGCCGCTGCGCTTCCCAAGCGGCGCACTATCCAGTGTGCCACCGGGCCGGCCCCTATACAAGAGTTTTAAATTGTATTATTTTCTATTTTTAAAAAAATTTAAATTATAGGAATCTATTACCTATTCAAAATTTAAACTTTTTAAAATTTGCTTTTTATATCCTTGCCACTGTAGCCAAACCTGTATTACTTATTTTTATTTTCTATTATTCTTGTAATAGATCTGGTTATTTTTTTGTTGACATTAGTTTACTACTTAAAGAGTTTGAAATATTCAGATGCTGTTTTCTCATTTGTTGACATGTTGCAACCAACATGTACAGTACTTCCTTTTTATACTTCCTTTACCATCCTAAATTATTCCTCAGAATTGTTTTCTCATTTATTTTGTCTATTGGTGGAAACCACAATCCTGGGTTTTCTATAAAATAATGTAAAACTGAGTCGTGTGTGTTGTAGATTTTATCTATTCACAGTGATGAGCATGAGCATATTAATGACAGTTGACATTTGAAAACATCCATAACTTTTTATCATGAATAACCTTGAAGTTTTTTTTTTTTTGTAATTAAAAGGCTATTTCAGCTATGCTGATATTTAGCAGAAGTCGGCATATGATCTTACAGTTTTTTCTTGTTTTTATTTGATTTTGTGCCTTTGTGTTTAGAATATAGCTTCATTTTCTATCAGTTATTCCTAGGTTCAGAACATGCATTTATTTTAGCAGTACTGTTGTTTTCCTTGTGTCCTTAGCAGCATGTTGGTGTTTAATCATGTAAGCTTATTCCACAGAAGGCATTGTCAATAATCTAACAAAGAGAGTTTGTAACTCTAGGAAAGAGTATGATGCTGTAAGAAATTATGTATTTCTATTTGTAAAGTTTAGTTACTTAAGGATGTATTTTGTCACCTTTGGAACTGCAGACCTTGAGATTATTTGCATTAAAATTGGAACAGAGATGGAATTTTAAGATCAGCCGTTTTAGCTATAATTTAGTTTCATCGAAAAATTGTTTTGTTTTTTTTTTCCTTTTTGTCTTTTTTCGTGTCCGGCAATGGATCTCAACCCTCAGTGTCGCGCCCGTACCGGACCGGACCGGCAATGGGATCGCAACCCTCGGTGCTGCGCCCGCACCTCGCTCAGCCAGTGAGCAGGAACCGGTCTGTATGTGGGATCCGAACCCTCGGCGGGAGCGCCGCTGCGCTCCCAAGTGGCGCACTGTAGCAGTGCGCCACCGGGCCGGCCCGAAAAATTGTTAATGTAAAAAAAAATTGTTGATGTATAGTAGCCAAGAGGTGGAAACAAACCAAGTGTTCAGCAGATGAATGGATGACAATATATGATATATACATTTCATGGTATATTATTCGGCCATGAAAAGTAATGAAATTCTCATACAGGCTTCATTGATGAACCTTGAAAACATTATGCTAAGTAAAAGAAGACAAAAAAATGTAACTATTGTATGATCATCCACTTACACGAAATACCTAGACCAGTCAAATTCAAGAGACAGAAAGTAGAATGGTGGTTACCAGTGGCTGGGGTGAGGAAGGAATGGAGAGTTATTGTTTAATGGGTTTCTGTTTGGGAGGTTGGAAAAATTCTGAAAATGATTAGTGGTGATGGTTGCACAACATTGTGAATGTACTTAATGTCACTGAATTATGAACTTAAAAATGGTTTAAATGGTAAATTTTAGGTTATATTTTACCACATTAAAAAAGTATATAAAATTGTTAATAATCATTTTGCACTATACTAGAGCTGTGTAAGATAAAAACTAGTGAAGTGTGAATCTAATTTACTGTTTCCAGCTCATCCAGAGGTCAAGCCTATGACTTGCATCATACGTCACATTGTTAGCATAAACTTTCTGGTGTGGTCAAGGCCATGCGTAAACAAAGACATTCTTTTTCCTTTTTGTCTTTTTTCGTGACCGGTAACAGGATTGCAACCCTCAGTGTTGTGCCCGCACCATGCTCAACCAGTGAGCGGACCGGTCTCTATATGGGATCCGAACCCTCGGCGGGAGCTCCGCCGCGCTCCCAAGCGCCGCACTCCACCGAGTGCGCCACAGGGCCGGCCCAACAAAGACATTCTTAACAGGCAGAATATTCCAGTGTCTTAGAGATAATCTCTCTAGGCAGGGGGTACACCTTTCTTTAGAAAGTGTAAACTTTAAACAGCTGTATTAGTTTGCTATGGCTGCTGTAACAAACTCCTTCAAACTGGGTGGCTTGAACAACACACATTTATTGTCTCAGAGTTCTGGAGTCTCTAAGTCAGAAATTAGAGTTGCTGTCTTCTACAGGCTGTGAGAGAAAATCTGTTATGTGTGTGTCTCCTAGCTCCTGGTAATTTCTTGGTAGTCTTTGGTGTTCTTGGCTTGTAGATCTCTGCCTTCATCTTCACATGGCATCCTCTGTATACGTGTCTGCATCCAAATTTCCCCCTTTTATAAGGGATGCCCTGTTGGGTTAGGTGCCCACCCTACTCCATCATGATCTCATCTTGACTAATTTTATCTGCAGTGACCTTACTTCCAGATAAGGTAGCATTCTGAGGTACTGGGGATTAGGGTTTCAGTATGTGAAGTTTTAGAAAACATGATTCAGGGCCGGCCCGGTGGCGCACTCGGTAGAGTGCGGCGCTCCTGCTGAGGGTTCGGATCCCATATAGAGACCGGTCCGCTCACTGGTTGAGCGTGGTGCGGGTGCGACACTGAGGGTTGCGATCCCGTTACCGGTCACGAAAAAAGACAAAAAGGAAGAAAAAAAAAGAAAACACAATTCAACTCATAACAATAATCCAGACCTGCTGAACTAGACTTTTACAGGTCAAAGGGCATTATATGTATTGCCTCCATAAGTACAGGCAACCTTTGTTTCTTAAAATGACCTATCATAACTGATTAGATTATCAGCATTCTCAAATATGATGCTTCAGATAAGTCTTTGGTTGTAAAATTGATTTGTTCAATTATATCCTAGTAATGAAGGGGACAGATTCTTATTGAATTTATGCAGAAAACTATATTGCTACCAAAAGAATTGAATTCTGGGGGTAATTGAGAATCAGACATCAGTTTTAAATGTTTCATTTTAGTTTACCAAAGCAGAGCTTACAATGTTGTTGTAGATTAGATAACTTTAGAAAGGAGAAATTACTCCTTTAATATATCCAGGAAACAGAATATTAAAACAAAAGTAAACATTATTCCAAACAGATAACAACAATACATTTTTCATCAGTTCATTCATTCCTATGTAATGAATTCTTATTCTGCTGAATCTTGGATCAGCAGTTTCATCTGCTTCTCAAATAACAAAAAAAGAGTATGAGAGATTCTAATCCAGTCAGTTACTTTCTGAAAGTTATCTAAGGTACATCTCTTCAGAAGCCTATTCCCAAGTATCTATCCTTTGATGTATAAGTGGTTTCGAGTGCCTGTTGTAATCCTTTTCCTGGGACTCTGAGACTTTTTTTCTTTGTTGAAAACAGAAACTCTGTCCTGTAGCTTGTAGGAGATCCTCAGGCAAGAATCAGAGTAAAACAAAAACTGAGCATCTTTTCTTATTTGACAGCTCTTCCTGTGCATCTTATAATAGTAACACATCAAACAAACATAACTGTTTCTAGCATCTTTTTTATATGTTGAAAGAACAAAGCTTTGTGTTTTTCCAGGACCTCTCTGAGAAAACTCAAAGATATTGTTAGATATGAAATATATCTTGGAATTTATTTATTTTTTTCTGTAGTGAGGATCCAATTTTAGGAAGTGTGTTAGTTTTCTAGAACAAAATACCATAGATTGAGAGGATTAAACAAATTTATTTGCTCATAGTTCTGGAGGCTAGAAGTTCAAGATCAAGGTGTTCCAGGTTTGGTTTCTTCAAAGGCCTCTCTCCTTGGCTTACAAATGGCCACCTTCTTACTGTGGCCTTTCATAGCTTTTTCTCTGTGTGTGTGCACCCCTGGTATCGTTTTTCTCCTCTTAGAAGGGCACCAGTCATATTGTATTAGGGCCCCACCTTAATGGCCTCAGTTTAAGTTAGTCACCTTTTTAAAGACTTTCTTTCCAAATACAATCACATTCTGAGATTCTGGATGTCAGGGCTTCAAACATATCAATTTGGGGGGTGGGGGTAGGACATAATTTAGCCCATTACAGGAAGGCAAAAATCAAAAAAGCGTGAGAGGAAATTTGGATACTTTGTTAAGATATAATTATTGACAAACAATACTTAGTTACCTATTTTACTGAAGTAACAATAAAATATTTCAAAATGCATGTAGATGTAATATGATTGAAAAGAACTTAGCTCTTTCATAAGTGAGGAACCTTTGTCCTTTTTTCCTCTTAAATAATGAAAGACAGTAAAGTCAACATAAAGCGTAGAAAATTAATTTAGCAAGATGCAGCATATTTGCTATCTAGCAGGTTATGCAAAAAGTAAGGAATAACATTTCATGTTATAGGCATTTATCAGTAAACCAAGGGGGCAGGACCTTCAAAATTGAGTTAACTGTGCTCAGGTTTTAACACATTTTATAGATTCTTTCAGAGTCAGGCATAAACTGAGGTAAATAAAATTCACTTACTAAGTTGTATCTTTAATTGTGCTCTTTCATTTTCTGGAACAAACTGATATTTTGCTTGATAGTGGTTTTTGTCTCAGAGAATTCATGAGATCAAAATAATTTCCATATTAATACTAAGATGTTTTCTATGTTTACATGTAGTACATCCATTATTGCTCTTCTTTAAATCAGTATTTTTTAATTTCTTAATTTTAAGTTATGATATGGTAAGTATTAAGGCTTTAACCCATATAAGCAAGAGCACTTTGGGGTCTTGAATAAGTCCTAAGAGTGTAAAGGGATTCAGAGACCATGAGAACTACTCTTTGTCCTTCTAAAACAAAAGCACACATACACAGTTGTAACTTTGTCAGTATATTATCCTAACTAGTAGAAGTACAATTTACAGAATTGTAAATAGCTCAAAGACAATGAAAGGTGGAGATGATCCTAGACTGTGCCCTAATTAAGACCCAGTAATTTGGTGGTGGTTGTGGGGAGGGGGTTTAATTTTAAAGTGTACAATTTTCCCTGACAATGTATTTTGTAATGAAGATTAAGGAGGTAGTGAATTAGCCCTCTTAGATATGACATCTTATAACTGTAACAGTTAAATTGGATTATTAGTATACACACAGACATTTGGATCATTAGAACTTAACAGAAAGCCCAGGAAAAAAATCCTTGTACAGGCATTCTATATAGGTTTCATTTCAAGTTTAAACTCCAATTGATTGGTGATGGCTGCTTGGAGATCAAGTGTTTAGAGGGAGTTTTAGAACACTTTTGGGGTGGAGTGCCAAAATTGTTTAGAGTGTGTTATAGGTGGGAGAGGTAGTGCCTTTTTATAAATATTAAAACAAGGCATCATTAATCTATGAAGAGGGGGAAGAATTAATCAGCTCCATGAAAACCGAGGGACAAAAAGGTCAGTTTAGATTATAACCTTACAGTATACACTAAAATAAATCATAGATGGATTAAAGGGTAAAAAATTCTTAAGAAAATAATTTTATGATTTGAGGGTGGGAAAAGTCTTTCTCAGGATAAATGCATGAAAGTCATTATAAAGAATTCAGTAAATACATTTGATGAAATCCAAAAGTAAGTGTTCTGCTTATACCAAAATTAAGCAAACAATTATTTGGAAAAAAATATTTGTGGCAATTACAACCTAAATTTTATATCCTGAATATCCGAAGTGCTCATACATACTGATGAGAAAAACAGTAAGACACCAAATAGATAAACATTAAAATACTGAATAGATAAAGGAAATTAATAGAAATTCCCAAGAGAAGAAATTGATGTTACTAAGAAACATGCAAAAGTCATTACCCTCTTTAGTATCCAAGAAATGCAAATTCAAAAAGCAAGAGGATAGTAAATAAATGCAAAAGATCAAGCATTAATGTTCCCTTTCCTGTTACAGAGTAACTGTGTAGTAGATAAGGGAAACTAATGGTCCAACCACAGATGATTAAGAGAAAATCCAATAGCATATTTGATGCCTTGAAAAATGCGATATAAATCTTTGATTTAAATTTTTTACATTTTATTTTTGTTACAGATTCTGAAGAATATTTCTGTGTAAAAAGAATTTTCTCAGGTGGAGATCAAAGCTTTTCACATTACTATAATCCCCAGGTAATAATATAGTCATGTAAATAATTATTTAGCTCAAATAATTTTAAGGAATTTTTAAAAACCATATTAACATGTTCTTTGTGTGTTGCAAAGTAATTGCCTTACTTTTTTCTCTCAACTCTATAAAATAAATTTTTTTCTGATCTGTTTTATAACTTTTTGTTTCAGGTGTTTAGTAGAGATTTACTTCTTTCTAAAAAAGCAGATACATTGTGAGGGGTTCTTGGTTTTGAGTTATATATAGTATCTGTTCCCTCTGACTAATCTCCTTATTTTAAAATTTAGAACTGTGGGCCACCAGATGACTTTAGGTGTCCTGATCCTTCAAAGCAGATCTGGACAGTGAATGAAGCTCTAATTCAAAAATGGCTGAGCTACCCCTCTGGAAGGTTTCCTGTGGAGATAGCCAAGTAAGGAAAACAACCTCTCAACCCTGTGGTAGAGTGACCTTTACTTGGAAGTTTCCATTTAAATATATATTTCATTGAATATCACTCACCGAATGGTTTATATATAAAAATTTAGCTATCTAGACTTTCCATAATAATGGATATTTTAAAAGATCTCATTTAAATTTGTTTAAGTTGCAGTTCTTTCATACACATAAAGATATGTTAAATGGTAAACATGCAAAAGTCTTTACCCTCTTTAGGATTGGGTATAATCGATTTTAGGATTGGGTTTGAAATGTGTTCTTTCTGGCTTCATAATGGTCTCTATCTTAACTTTTATACTACCTGAAGACTTGAGTATTTCTTGAATATTTTGCTTGAAGATTAACTTGACTGTACTTAGGATTTTGTTTGTTGGTTTTTTTTTTTTTTGTTGGTAATGGTATTTGGGATAAAGGGTTGTATTTGACACACTGTTTTGTTATTCTAGATTGTTTTCCCAAACTAAATTTTAATGAAAACCCCAAAGAGTGCTTCAAAAAATAACATTTCAGATTAGGCTCACTACCATGTGGAATTAAAAAAATTAAATGTGCATGCTTATGTAAAGAAAATTTATAAAAATATCACATTTGTTTGATGAAACAGAGGATGAAAGTAATATTTGAGAAAGTATAGGGTAAACAGAAATATCTTTTTCAAGTATTGTTTAATCAGTATTCAGTAATTTATATCATTCTGATTCATTCTAATTGGGTGTTGATTAGAGGAGTGCTCTGTAGCATAGATATTCATTTTAATTTTTATTAAGAAAGGTGAACAGTTAAATTTCTTATTTTGTGATTTTTAAAATTTTATCTTTAAATTTCTTTGTAGTGAGATAGATGGAACATTTTCTTCCTCTGGTTGCCTAAATGGAAGTTTTTTAGCTGTTAGGTAAGTGGCAGTTCCTTGGTATGCTGAGATTTTCAAATTTGTTATATTAAATAATATATTAAAATAAGTGAAATAAGTTTAAAGTTATATTTTATTATTTTTCATTTTTTTTCTTTTTCTTTTAGCAATGATGATCACTATAGAACAGGCACCAGATTTTCAGGGGTTGATATGAATGCTGCTAGGCTTTTATTCCACAAACTTATACAACCTGATCATCCTCAGATATCTCAACAGGTTTGTTTATAAAATATTTTATGTTTACATTATTTAGCTGTTGAATTTTTTGTTCCGTGTTTTTATGTTTTTTAAAAATATGTTTATAGCCTAATTTGCAGTTGATAGACTCTTCATTATGTACTTTGTATATTTATATTAAATACACTAATGTAAGAATTAAAATAAGATTTTATTATAAAGCACTTGTAACTTAGTTGTCAAAGATCTGTAAATATTTCCAGATGTTTGTAGCAGACCCTGAATTACTTAATATTACCATGTTGGTTAAGTCTGTATATAGCTATGGAGATAGAGAGTTTACATTGAGAATTGCATACAAGAATTTTTTGAATTCTCTTAGGCATTAATTTCCATTGTGCTTCAAAGTACATTCATTGTATGATGTTGTCTTTTTTTTTTTTTAATCCTTCACCATTTCATGTTTGTTGTAGTACTAGATTTTCTTTTCTTTTCTTTTTTTTGGTCCTTTTCTTTCTTCTTTTTGAAAGTGCATTCATTTTAAATGAATTAGGTTTTACTTTTTGTCAAAATATAGGTGGCAGCTAGTTTGGAAAAGAATCTTATTCCTAAACTGACTAGCTCCTTACCTGATGTTGAAGCATTGAGGTTTTATCTTACTCTACCAGAATGTCCCCTGATGAGTGATTCGAACAATTTCACAACAATAGCAATTCCCTTTGGTACAGCTCTTTTGAACCTAGAAAAGGCACCACTGAAAGTACTGGGTAAGAATTTGATATTTTTTCCTTTTGAAACTTTCTGTCTTTAAATGAAAATACTAAGTTCTTACTTTTTTGCTCTTTGATATTTTGTTGCCTTGTTTATTTGACGTTGTCTTAGGGAAAAATAAACTTGTACTTTCTTTTGTTGATGTTTTCTAGTTACCTGATTGTGGTTGCTGGAGTTGTTAAAGGCAAAGCATGTTAGATACAGAATTTTAATCAAAAATAACAGCAGAGACAGTTCTAGGAAAGATAAAAACTGTTTTTTATATTCCTCTTTCTCATTGCCTTCAGAATGTTCTTGCTATTAAAGAAGTAAAGGAGGAGGAACAATTAAAATTGAACAAACATGGATTTTTAATCCTCCTTGAATCCTAATATCAACCTTTTGCCTTGTGTTTCCTTCACTTGCTAATTTCCTGATGTTTGATTTTTTTCCCCCCTCTGCTTGTAGACAGATTTTACTGTTCATCTGTCTCGCTGTTCTGTATCTATCTGCTCTGGTTTTTTGGCTTAAACTTTTCTCACCTTTATTTTGCTAATTGTATGGATTTTATCTCAATCTCCTGGACTTTATAGTTACTAGCTTCATTTAACCCAGTGCTTTCCTTTCTAATAATATTTGTTAGATATATGGAGCTGAGATATATAGAAGTAATAAAATCAATACAACAATTTTAAGGCCACAGAAGCAACAAGCCAGGGGTAGAATGCAGGAATTTGAGAGAATTAGCCAGTAACAAAAGAGTAAAGCAGGTACTCACAAGAGTACTGCTTCCCTCTTTCAGAAGCTTTTGTATTCTTTCTGCCTGCGTCATATGATTATAGTATTTGTAATTAGTAACTGTAAATAGTGTATGTGGGGAAAAACAGATGTTACACTTTACATTGTTTGGCTTCTGCATGAGATTATCAGCTTCTACATTTGATTGCATTTTAAAGGTGGTGCTTCACAGTATTTTAACCTTATATTAAATTGAAAGATAAAACTTGGAAAGATCCTTAAATAATAGAGCGATTCAGTTGGAAAGTGTGTTTTGTTTAAAAATTAAAATTCTAATTTCCAGAAACACTTTTTAATAACTGGTTCTAATATTAGGTATAGTGGTGAGTTTTTAATGCAGTTTAGGAAACAAAGAATGTAAATTCAATAGACCTTTCATACTTTATTTTTGCTTTTGAGAGCTTTTAGGACAGTATTCTTTAAGTTGGTCTGGGGGAAGGAGGGGTTTATAAACAATTGAAATGTTTCATAAAATATTGTTATGGGCATCTTCCTGGGATTTTCAAAGGGTTAAGAACCACTGCTTTAAAAGAAAAGTCAGTATGATTTTGAAAATTGCGATTTTTTATATTCATTTTATTTGCATGTTCACCCTTTAATAACAGAAAACTGGTGGTCAGTACTTGAACCTCCACTATTCCTCAAGATAGTAGAACTTTTTAAGGAAGTTGTGGTACATCTTTTGAAACTCTACAAGATCGGCATTCCCCCTTCTGAAAGAAGAATTTTCAACAGTTTTCTTCATACTGCATTAAAGGTTTTAGAAATATTGCATAGGGTATGTCCAATAGTTCCTTTATTTTCCTTTTTCCCCGTTTCTACTAACAGTTGATAATGTTCATATTAACATTCATGTATTATAGATTTAGATTGGCATAAAAGATGTATATTCGTATTATGGAAATTCAGAAGTTATCTATACTTTCCTTTAAAAGAAGTAATATATCTATACTTAGGAGCTTCGGTCTTACTTGACTTTGTTAGGCATTTATAGATAACTTGTCTATAGTTGGGCAGAACAATAGCATACTAATAAATTAGAATTCTCCTTATATTTTCTTGTGAAGAACAAAATTTGTTAGTTTAAATAAATAATATGTTTTTTGTTAGTTATAGGTGGTTATCATATGATAGAGACTGGGTCCTAGTTGTGATTATGAACACTTAAACTCATGTTCTTTTGCTGTTGAGTACTAAAAGTCTCAATCAGAGTAGAACATTTCATTTGAAACAAATAACTAATTTGAAATTGGAACCATATATAACTCATTCATTTGCCTATTGTTCTTTCCTGCCCTTCTTCCCAGTGTAAGAAATAGTATTCTTTACACTTATAGAAGTTCAAAGTTATATGAAGAAGTAGAGTCTCAGCTGTTTAATTAAAGATGGATTTGAGTCATTCCTGACAGTTGGTAGGTATATCTCTGTTATGCCATTTGGTATTTTTGAGTTGCTACTAAGATGAGACATGACCTAAGGGAGAAGCGTATGTTTCTAGTCTACAGAGTAACTGAAAACCCCACACAAACCTTTACTCTTTAGTTTCTTTTCTCCAACATCTTTGCATTTTCAGGCCCTTCTTGCCTAGTACACGTTTAATATCTCTTATCTGAAATGCTTGAGACCAGAGTGTTCTGGATTTGGGGTTTTTCCCAATTTTGGAATATTTATAGGGTATGTACTGGTTGAGTATCCCTAATCTGAAGATCTGAAAAGCTCCAAATGAGCACTTTTTTTGAGCATCATGTCAGTGTTGAAAATGTTTTGGATTTCGGAGCATTTCAGATTTCAGAATTTTGGATTAGGGATGCTCAACCTGTGCTAAAGTAAATAGGGGGATAAAGGAGATAGTTCTTCTGTTCTCTGTAAGAAAGAACCTTTATGGACCATTTATTATCCTTTTTATTCTTTTACTGAAGCTCCTGGGTGTTTTTCGCCACTACTTAACTTCCTGAACTCACTTTTTTTCTTTTGTATTTAGTATGTACAGGAAAACAACTCATTTCTTTTCTCTTCATTGTAGTTGAAGAAATGATAGTCATTTCTTTCCAAAAGAAACAAGTCATTCTTATGTTTGCCTTTCTCCAAAACAAGGATTTCTTGCAGTATGTCAGGGTCTGGATCTGCAGTAAACTGCTATTAAGATCCTCTGACTTCATGGGGCGGGTTTCTACCTTTCTGTATACATTTTGCCTAGGATTGCAGAGATAAATTAGATTTTTTTCTTTACTTTGGACTTCCTCCTACTACTTTGATGAACGATTTCTTTTCAGCTATACCCTTTTCCCAAATAATTATTCACTCTCTCAGCCTTCATTATCTGCTTATTTTTATTCCCCCTTTAAAAGTACTTTTATCCTTAGCTATGTCTTTTACCTCAAGAAAAAGGGATGAGAAGAAACTGAACATTTTGTCTTTCATAATTACAGGCAGAACTTGAGCAAATAAGTTATCTGCGTAGCTCAAAAACCTCAAATTTCTTTCTTTCTTTCTTTTTTTTTTTTTTGTCTTTTTTCGTGTCCGGCAACGGATCGCAACCCTCAGTGTTGCACCCGCACCTCGCTCAGCCAGTGAGCGGGAACCGGTCTGTATTTGGGATCCGAACCCTCGGCGGGAGCGCCGCCACGCTCCCAAGCGGTGCACTGTAGCAGTGCGCCACCGGGCCGGCCCCTCAAATTTCTATTGAGGAAGAACTCTGTAGAGTCACATCTCCAGAGACCTTTTTATGGAGCCATGCTGGATACTAGGATTAAAACTTCTTCTTAGTTGAAGAGGAAGGGAAAATAATCTGACATTTATTGCTTGCTAACAGCAGCCAGAATTAGAACCTCCCTTCTATGTAATTCGTATGAGCACTTTACATATATTACTCGTTTAACATTTTTAACCTTGTATAGTTGATATGTTGCCCCTTTTTATTGAGTGGAAAAATGAATCTCAACATCAAAGGTCATAAACCAGTAAGTAGCAGAGTTGAAATACGAATCCAATTCTACATCCAAAATCCCTGCTGTTTCTAATGTTCTTCTGTATTAGCAGATATAGTAACATAATATGTTTAGAAGGGTTTTGCTTTTATTTTATGCCCCTAGATCTAGAAGTTCATACTCTATATTGCAGATAGTATTGTATTATGTTATGGGCCCTAGATTATGAATCAAAGCACCGTGTTTCTAACCCATCTGTACTTCTTCCTATCAGTTGGGTTCTTAACAAGTCTTTCTCTTTATCACATATGCAAATGAAGAATTTTCTATAAGATTATTTTATAATATCAGTCCCGTAGTTTCCCAGGATTGATGTGTTGTTTAAATTATAAAATATATGTATGTTGTTATACATTCATAAGACATTGATTTTGTTATCACCACCACTACCATTTGTTTAGAAAACCACGACTTTTGACTGGATTTATTGGGTTATGAGGAAACTAGATTCTTGTGTGAAGTTGTTATGTACTCAAAAGCAGGATGATACTGGTGTGAATTTCTTAAGCATCTCTTTCTGGGAGTCTTTAAGACAGTCAGTTATCTTTCTTCTCCCTCTTACTTTGGAGAAAACTTTGCTTCATCCTACTCTGCCATAAATAGATACCTGTGAATATTAAATATCAGGGATGATTCATTTTCATTTAGAGAAACCCAAGTTACTTATCAGAAACTTGTTTTTCAAAGACATCTTATATTTGTCAACTGTATATATTCCTTCTGTCTGCTCCATAGTTAAGAATTAGGAGAAGTTTCCTCAAGTAGTTTTCTTCTTGACCTAATTTTGGAGCAGGATTAGGAACTAGAGAACCGGACTTTATTTTCCTATTTATTTCAGGATGTATGGATGCACTTGTTCCTCCCATATGTCATGTCCTTTGGAAAGCTTTTAAATTAAAAATCATTTCCAATGCTCCAAATGGCATCATAAGAAAAATACCTTTCGTACCTGCTGTCAGGGATGGATGTATTAACAGAAAATGAGTTTACTGGCAAGTAATTGGGTTACTTAGTAGTTTCTGAGTTTTCACACAGTACATTGTAGAGACACTGGTATGCCACAAGAAAAACCTTACTTGATCTGTCTAGTTTAGCTGCTACGTATTGTGCTGATCTTCTAAATCAGTGATTTCAAACTTTTTTTGCAAGTAATTCTTAAATAAAACAAATGGATAAGACACACACAATACTCACTGTGACCACCCCTGAACTGAGGTTTTTATAGAGCAGGATACTAAACTGTAACTAAAATGTGAAATAAAAGTATTATGATTAAACTTATATAGATATTATTTTGTACATTTTAGACAATAATATTGAATATATAGGTTGTTTTGAACTTCTATCACGTGATTTCTTTTTTTATTGATTTTGCAAATATTGAGTGCCTACTATATGCTTATCATTGTGTTAGATATTAGGGATGCAATGATAAGGAAAAGATGTGATTTCTGCCCTTTTTGAGCTTATAATGCAGAGGGGTTGTATAAATACAAGTAAATGAACTATTATATAGCATGGTAAGTGCTAGATTAGGGAAAAGGTAGAGTGCTATAAGGACTCATTGGAGGGCGCATAACTCTGAAGGATGATGGAAGGCTTCTTGGAGAAAGTAAAGTCTTGTTGAATGTTACCTACCTTGCAAATTTATTTTCATGCATATTTCAAAACTCTCTTGATATTGTGTATAAATTTGTATGCATGTCTTTTGGATGAATCTTCTCTTCAGTGTCTAAATTCTCTATTTTAAGAGCAATGCTAACAGGTTTTCTCTTTCGTTATCAAGTCATTGTGGTTGAATTAACTATTAGCCATAACATTCCCTGAAGTCTGAGTTTGAAAATTTTCTGTTTTTGAACCAAACCCGATTTCCGAATTGTTCATTTTTATTCTAACATATTAGCATTTCTTTAAAAAAACTTGTATATCGTATCTGCAAGATATACAAACTGCAAACCCTGGTTGCTTTTGGGTAAAGAAACTACAATTTGCTTTTTAAATTTTTAAATGTTCAAGATAAAAAAAAAATATATTTATCAGAGGTCAGTGAGATGTGAGTCATTTTCTACAAGAGTCACTAAATTTTAGAGTCCAGTGTGATTAAAAGTTAGTGTTTATATTTATAAACTTAAATATTGGAGGGGGGGAAATCATTATGTTTTTTCTGTAATTATTGTGTATATTTTCTTTTTTGGTAGAAAGAATTTAGCTAATGATTTCAGTTGATTCTAGGACAAGGATCTGCAAACTTTTTCTGTAAAGGGCCAGATAGTAAATACTTTACTCTTTGTGGGCCATACAGTTTCTGTTGCAAATGTTCAGTTCTCAGCTCTGCTATAGACAACATATAAATGGACGAACATGGCTGCTTTGCAATAAAACTTTGTTTACAAAAGCAGTGGGTAATATTTGGCCCACAGATTATAGTTTGCTGACCTCTTCCCTGGGATGAATATTTTGACTATCATATATAAACTAGGTATCTCTGTTTTTTTTTTTTTTTTTAAAGATGACCGGTAAGGGGATCTCAACCCTTGACTTGGTGTTGTCAGCACCATGCTCTCCGCAGTGAGAAACTGGCTATTCCTATATAGAGATCTGAACCCGTGGCCTTGGTGTTATCAGAACCGCACTCTCCTGAGTGAGCCACGGGCAGGCCCCTTAAACTAGGTATCTCTGTTTTGTTAAAAGCCACTAATAGCAGTTTCACAATGGTCAATTTCTCCCAAAAGGTATCCTGGTCACAGACATAAATTAATCAAAACAGTGTGGGGGTGGAGGGGTGGGAGGGGGAAGAGCTCAAAGTGCTTTTGTTGATAAATAGAGGGATTAAAAGTGTCAACTTTGAAAATAAAAGTAGCATTATTAAATGTATGCTTCTTAAACTGGGTTATTTGTATTCTCAAGAGTAAGCCATAGGATCAAGCATTTCAAACATATTCATAAAAAGAAAAAAACGTATTTTCTAAAAACAACTATTCTAAATACACATATGTATTTATGCATATTGAACATATTTTAAGGAGTAAAGTTAGACAGTCATATCGTTAGTTAAGAATGCATATATGTTAGAGAAGTGTGTTAGATTTCTTGCTCTGTTACCTATGTGACCTTGGTCAACTTTATGAACCAATTCTAAGCCTTATTATACTCATCTGTATGATGATGCTAATAGTATCTATATCTAGGGTTGTTTAAATGAGGTGATGTGCATTAAGCCAACTTAGTGTTCCATAATGATAACTATTATTATTTTACTATTGGAACAGAAAATTTGAGTGAATTTTGAGGTGAAGTTTGCATTTCAGTGGAAATTTTAGCTTGCCATCTTGATATGCATGCTAACACCTGACGTCCCCTCCCCCTGCCCCATGGAAGGAGGTGTAGGTAGTGATAAATATGTTTTCTTTTACATAGAAATTCTTCAGAGCAAAAATTTGAAAAACATGGAACTTACATACTTCTTTTTACTAAAAGTTAACAGTAATCACACATTCTAATACATCCCTCTGAAAATGCAACAGATATACAGGATTCATTTTAAATTGCCATTATAACCATGAACTATATGCATATCTTAAACCTTTGATTGTTCATTCATTCATCTCATTTTTTTTTAATACTTCTTCTTCAGCTGTGATGTCTCATATTTGCTGAGCATCTTGTTGGACACCAGCATTGTCTGGTTAGATTTATACCTGTGCTGGATGATTTCTTTTGTTCCCTTTCATACGTTGCTTAATTGCATAATAAAATTATGAAGTTATTTTTGTTATTCTGCATAGGAAACTTAACTAGTTTGTTTAGTTTAACTATTAGATCAACTTTCTTTGTTTTGATGGTTTATTTTCTTATCCCAAGCGCAAATCTCTCTAGTGTCTGCATTTGGCTTTTTTTATTTTACTTTTTACCTCTCCCTCACCTACTGCCACAGCTTTAGTTGTCTCCTTTAAGGAAAATGGTTCTCAATTATGTCTGAGACAAACCTTTCTCTTGAGCTACTTGATAGTATTGCCATTACTTTTAAACGAAAAAAAGCTCAATATAAATACCCTTTCCTTCCCAGTTCCCACTCCTGCTCTACCAGGTTTATCTTCTTTTCCTGACGTGTGTGTGTGTGTGTGTGTGTGTTACCAGCATTTCCCCCCCGCCCCCAGTCTTGAAATATTGAGGTTAGGTTTGACTTCTCTCTCATTTTCTATATCCTTTTAGCTGCCATGACATACATTCTTTCTTATTATCTAGAAATCTTGAATCTTCTATTAATATCCTGGTTCATTTTCCTACCAGTAGCCTTTCTACTCATTCTTAACTATACCTCATTCTGCTAACAGAACAATTTTTTAAAATATCACTCTGATTCTATCACTTGTTAACTCTAAAATCTTAATTTATTTCCCCATGTATCAGCTGTTGCCACAGTAATGCTGTGCAACAAGACATGCCAAAACTCATTGACATGGAACAATAAGCATTTATTCTCATTCCTGCTGGAGTGGGTCCTGTTTCAGCTTGAGACTTTGATGAGGTTGGCTGACCTAGAAAGGGTTTAGCTTGGCTTAGCTCCCAGGTATATGTCATGTCCAGTTTTGCTCCATGTGCCTCTTCTTCTTGGACCAGCAGTTTAGCTGGGGCAGGTACATACAAATTTTCTGTCCCTTAGCTACTGCTTTTCTCTCTGCCTAGGATGTTCTCCCTTAAGCCCTTTTTAGGAAATCCTTTCCATTCACTTCCTGCTTCAATTTTTATTTTGAATATCTTCAAATATACAAAAACATTGAAGGATAAATATAATGAACCTCTACTTGTATGTGCCCCTCATTCTAGCAGTTGTTAACATGTGGTCACATTATATATGTGTGTATGTACACTTTTTTAATGAATCATTTGGAGGAAAATACAGATATCACCCTGTAATACTTAGCATTCATCTTAAAAATAGAGGCATTTTTCTACATAACAGCAGTGCCATTATTTCTCTTACATAAATTATAATTCTACAATATCATCTGTCTGTTCAGGCATATTCAGATTTCCTCAATTATAGTAAGAATATTTTTTTATATCACTTTTTTAAAAATTAGAGTTTAGTCAGGTTTTGGTTTTTCCATTTGTTTGTTGAGTCTTGTTGTTCTCTTTTCCAGTCTAGAGAAATGCAGTTGAGTTTTGAATATTGACCTTGATCAGTTATTGTTCTAGTAATTCTCTTATAGATTCATTTGTATTTTTTATGTACACAATCATGCTATTTTCTTGCCGTATTTTATTAACTAAGAATTTTAGTACAGTGTTAAATATAAACAGGTATAGTGGTCATCCTTGCCTAGTTCCTGAACTTAGGGAGAAAGCATTCAGTATTTTATCAGAAAGAAGGTCAAGGGTTTGGATCCCCACACCAGCCAGCTGCAAAATACACACACACACACACACACACACACACACACACACACACACACACATTTTTTTTTAACCAGAAAGTATAATATTTACTGTGGGGTTTTGTGTGTGGGTGGGTGGGTGGGTTTTATCTGTTTGAAGAAGTTCCCCTCTATTCCTGGTTTGCTGAGAGTGTTTATTATGAATGGGTATTGGATTTTGTGAGATGCTTTTTCTTCATTTATTGAGATGAACAAATAATTTTTTCCTGAAAGAATGTTAAGCCAAGCAACTTTGCATTTTGGGGATCAACTCCACTTGTACATTATGTATTATACTTTATATATATATTGGGTTTTATGTGCTAATATAATTGCTTTAGATACTTTGCCTTCCTTTTGCTTTAAGTTGTCATATGACTTTGCTTTTTCTCAAATCATGTTATAGCCTATAGATATGCCTTTCTTATAGTAATCCTGCACACACATATGAGATAAAAAGGTATTTTGCAAAAAGTGGAAAGTTTTTGCGCCTGCTGGCATAGCTTTAGCGATGGCTTCCCAAATTTTCTTTCTTTTTTTTTTTTTTGCAATGGTCCTGGCTGGATTTGTTTATCTTGAAATGGAGGGCGACCAAAGCTGCAGACCTCAATCTATGGTACATATCAAGCAATTCAAGTTTTTCTTTTAATGTCATTATTTTTCTTTGCTTCTTGGGAGCACTTCCAGCATCACTAGTGGCACTTCATATGGGTTCCATGGTATTATTTAAGGTTTATGGTATTGCACTAAACATGATAAAAAATATGCAAGAATCAGGAGCGATCACTTTTTACTGTCATAAGCTATTTACCAGAGAGACGATCTGCTCCCACAGATGATCTGCCGTGACGTGATTAGCATTATGGGCATTTTAAACTAATACTTGCAACACTTGAACTCACTGCAATAGCAACAGGGTAGCTATGAAATTATTACAGTAGTACAGCATGTGGTGAAGTTAATTTTATGCAGTTATGACTTAATACTTCATTTTTACATTTGTTTACATTTCTCTCAATTGCAAATGGCATCATGTATGATCTGTACCTAAGTTTTGATAAATTCTAACTTTTTATAATAGATCTGTGTATATTTCATGGTTGTAAATGATAAAATAGACTAGTATCTACATATATTTTTTTTGTATTCATGACATACCTAACTTTTTCTTAATTATTTTTGATATTTTTGGGTTTCATAGTTGGCAAGTTTTTTTAAATTGCTGCAAATCTCTAAAAATTTTTCCATTATATTTATTGAAAAAAATCCATGTATAAGTGGACCTGTGCAGTTCAAAGCCATGTAGTTCAAGGGTAAACTGTATTTCATTGTCCCAGTATTGGTGATAATTAGTTTGATCGCTTGGTTAATATGTTGCTCTTCACTGTAAAGATTTGTTTTTCCCTTTGTAGTTAGTAAGTAATCTCTAGGGTGGTAATTTGGACCCTCTTCATTTTTCACAACCAACCCAGATGTCACTTCTTAAAGTTTATTCTAATCAGCACAGAGTTATTTATGTCCCATTCTCCAGCCAAAAGTTCTTGCAGTTTCTATTTTATATATACCATATATGCTTTAATAATATCTCATGCTGTGTTGTAGTTAAAAAAACATTTATGTCTTTCTTTTCTACTAGATTTTGGAGTACTGAATGCAGATGCCACATCTTATAAATTTTTGTGTCTCCTATAGCACCCAACCAGCATTTCGCATATAGTAGGCACTCAGTAATTATTTTTTATAGGAAGAGGATATTAACTAAGAAATCTCTAAAGCCTTTTTCTGTTTAAGCATTTTTCACTCTCTTAGGTACTGGTTAAATTCAATGTTAATTACACTTTTTTTTTGTAGGTAAATGAGAAAACGGGACAGATTATACAGTATGATAAATTTTATATACATGAAGTACAAGAATTGATAGATATAAGGAATGATTATATCAACTGGGTCCAACAACAGGCCTATGGAATGGTATGTTTCCTGTGCATTTTGTGATTTCATTTTTACGTGTAATTTTTTCTAATACAAAAGAAATAATTGCTTGTTTTCGAAATACCAGAGTTTCTTAAGAGCTTTTATTCAGAGCTTATTTTTTAAATAAAAATACATTGCAAAGGAGTAGCTATATATTATACAATATTTAGAAGCAAACATTGTACTCTTTTACCAAAAACAAACCAAAGAGGTAGATTACACTTTTCTAAAGAAAACTGTAAATGTGACATGGATTTTTAACTCATTTATTTTTCATGAGGCTGCCTCTTATTTCTCTAATGTTGAGAGTACGGGAGTTCCTGATACTGGAACTCTTAATAATGTATTATTGTTATCAGATTAGTACTTCAAAATTACCAGAAAAGAACCCTGGAACCATTGATTCTGTTTTTGATTTTCCCTTTTGTGTGTTTAATTTTATTTTAGATTTTTAATATACATTCACATGTGTACAAACTTCTTTCCATGTGGCTAGGTCTTTAATAACTGGATGCTTAATGTCTCATTGAAATAGTAGCACAGCCTTAAAAAACTTGAACTAAGCACATAAAATTTTAATGTAGAAATGGGTAAGCAGCTAGATGTAAAATATAAAATAGATTTAATACTCTCATTTGCTAGTCATTTTAAAATACTTGAGGCCAACTTTTCTGCCCCCAAAGCAGGTAATTTAATATGTGTAGAGTGGTTGTAGAAGGATGAGTAACCTTTCATTGCTTATTAGGCACTAGCTATAAGCTTCTTGTGGATAAGTACTCTTGTCTGTTTATTCTCCAGTACCTCTGGTAGTATCTGGAATATGTCTTGTAGGCACTAAAAAGGTACAGTAGTTTTTGAATGGAAGCCTGGTTAGTGTGTGCTTTTTTAGGATACGCTCATCTCTAGGTATTAGGTCACTTGTAGAGCATCTTTTCCTTCCCTACATATTTGGGTCTGGACTGGGAGAGACTCCTTGATTTTTCTCCACAATCACTGGGAGGCTAGGTCAGGTTTATAGCCATTCTGCTGATTTAGGTCTACTCATTTGCTCATTCAACAAATACTTCTTGGACTAGCTGGTTAGCTCACTTTGTTAGATCGTCGTATTGATAATACCAAGGTCAAGGGTTCAGATCCCCATACTGCCGAACTGCCAAAACAAACAAAAAAACCCCACATATACTTCTTTAGAATTTCCTATGTAACGGACACTGATTTAGGAATTGGAAATACAGTGGTGAAACAGACAGATAAGGACTGTGTTTCTTATGGTACTTATAATCTAGTGGGTAAGATTGATGACAGTCAAACACAGAAAAAAATACTAGCCAATAATATGCATTGTACAGAGAATCAAAATGAGGGGATATAGTAAAGATTGGTTTCTTGAGATTGGGTAGTTAGAAAAGCCTTGTCTGATGAAGTATGAGTGGTAATCTGAATGATAAGGAGCAGCCCTGTAAGATCAGCACAGTGAGAATTTCAAGAAGAATGAACATCTAGTAAAAGACCTTAGGTGAGAATCAGCTTGACATGTTTGAAGGATAGAAAGAGCCCAGTATGACTAAAATGTGGGAGTGGGGAGATTTCTGGGGAAGGATCAGAAAAATGGGCAGGAGCCGGATAGATCATGGAGAATTTAGTGAATTAGGGTTAGGAATTTATATTTTATCTGAAGTGTTATGGTAAGTCATTGGCAGGTAGTAAGCGGGGAGGAACATAATTTGATTCATATTTTAGAATAATCGCTTTGTTGGCTGTGTGGAGAATGGGACAAAAATGAAAAGAGGGAGACTAGTGAGAAGGCTGTTTTAGTAGATTAGGGGAGAGAAAATGATAGATTTAACTAGAATATTAATTGTGTATATGGAAGAAGGAAATGGATTTAGAATACCTCTTGGAGATAAAAAGGATAAGAGTCACTAATAGAGTGGATATGAGGTGAGGAAAGGAGAGAAATCTACAAAGGAAATTAAGAAGGAGTGGCAGGTAAGGTAGGAGGAAAACTAGGAGAGTGTTGTAGAAACCAAAATAAAAACGTGAAGGAGAGACTGTTGAATGCTGCTGAGAAGTAGGGTAAAACCATAGAATTGAACAGTAAATTTGCTTACATGAAGGTCACTGGTAACCTTGATAATGCCATTCTAGGGTTGGGGTGTTGCCAAAGAGAAATTTGAAGGTGAGGAAGTGAGAACAACAATTAAGCAATACTTTCCAGATGTTCTACATTGAAGGGGAGCAAAAAAGTGGAGTGGAAGCTGGAGACAAGGAGTAGTTTTTAGGAAAGAAAATAATTGACCTCAGCAATGTTTTGAATAAATATTTCCTTTTTCCTTCCCTATATAAACTAAGTATCTGACCCAGGCATAGCTTTTCAAACTCTTCCTCCAGAGCATTTATTTGTAAGAGCAAGAGAGATAATCTATTTCTTGGGGGTTTTTAACCTTCCCTAAGCAAGACTTGCTTTTCCTTTCTGTCTCTTCATAGACAGACATGATACTGACTAGGTGTTTGTGGCAGTGGAAGCTTGGTTTTTATTCAATTTGTAAAGTGGGTTTAATGTCACATCTTAGAAACCAGAACCTAGAACCCATGATTTGGGGTGTTATGATCTAACTGGAAATAGAAGTCTGGCAACCTACTTTTCAGGTCTTTGTGCAACTCTTAAATAGTTCATTAATTTATCTTATGGCATTTGACCTCACAGAGGTTTTGGGTTTTTTTTGAGATAGTTACGTGCATGTTCACAATTCACATTTACATATAACTCTTAAGGAATTTTTTTTCTTATAAGATTATACTTGCATCTCTACCTTAATACTGGATTGAACATCATGTGGACCCTGTTAGTAAAGTTTTATAGAATCTGCCTTAAGGATACTCACATGCTGTTTTGTGAAGATATAGATGTGTGTATGTGTGTATTTGTAAACACGTACAAACATTTATATACACATATACACAGACATGTGTATCATTATTGAATAAAAGTTATGATCTGGAAATAATTTCATTGCTTCATTATGAAGTTTAAAATATTCTTTGATAGAACATAATTACTATGAATTATAAAAAATATTTCAGGGCTGGCCAGTTTACTCTGTTGCTAGAGTGTGGCGCTGCCACTACCAAGGTCAAGGGTTTGGATCCCCCTACTGGCCCGCTGCCACCCCCCCCCAAATATATATATACACACACACACAGATATATAAAATATGCCATATATAGTAGCCATTTTACTACATGTATTATAACATCATGTTTTATGCCTTAAATATACACAGTAAATTTTTAAAAAAAGAAATGGATGTCTCATAAGTTTTATGTACATATATAGATATAAAACTTTATCTAGTTTTTAAACTGCAAGAAAATGATCTTGTCTTTATGCCATAATCTGCTGGGACTTTTTTCCTCTTTCCCAGTCAAGGATTTTAAGAATCTCATATATACACTTCCCTGATTCATAAACCCTAATTACTAATTAAGTGGAATTCTTGACTTCCCTTATGTAATACCTTTTGTATTGCTGAGACTCCACACTTTTCACCTCATCCCTTTCCATTCTCCCATCCTTTTTCACATGACTCTTTCCCTTTACATGTTTTCAGGAAGTTTTTGCTTGATTCTTCTAACTCCTGGTAGTTAGTGTATAATTTTCTCTGTTTGTTTCCAATACTCTGATCTTGATGTATGAAATTTTTTCAGTTGGATTTCTTTCCTTTTTGTCTCCTTCTTCTGTGATCTCTTGGCAAAGTAAAAGAGCATGTGCATTCTCTCTCTTTTTTATCTTCTGCTATTTGATGAATTTGTCTCCACTTTCTAGGTACTGTTCTCAAGTTGTACATTTCGTTCCGCTCCTTTTACTTTGCTTTTAAATTGTCTGTAAAAATACCTTAATGGTTACTACCAAATTCTTTGCTCTTTTTTCTTCCCTTTCTTGTATTTTTAATTAATATATATGTATATCATCAATATTATCTAGTAAAAATTTACTAATTCAGAATAAAGTATAGAAAGGTCTATACTGGGGCTGTCTTGTTTGACTTACAGTGAGATTCAAGTTAAGTGGTTTTTTAAAAATTCATATGCTTTTTTTTTTTTTTTTTAAGAACTGTGTATAACTGTAGATGCAAGTGAGTACCAATAAAGAAATTGTGGTAAATTGGTGAAAATTTTACAGTCTTTGATATTATATATATTTATGTCATAAATCTTATTTATTCAGTATTAATTATGGTGTGTGTATAAATCGTCATTGTATTTGTTGTGTGGAGTTAAGTTGTTATACATTACCTGTGGACAGGTGCTGAGCTAGTGACATGACAGAAGGATAGGCTGGTATATCATCTGGATAGACCAGCTTTGGGAAGATATACCAGTATTTAACTTCCCTGGGCTGGGTTTCTTCCTCATTCAATAAAATAAGGAAGTTGACCAAAGTACATTTGTGCTTCTTGCAGCTCTAATATTTCCCAGAAAAGTTCATCCTTGCTTTTTAAAGCTCCCTTGTCGTTTTTAATGTCATTAATATTTTGCAGGTTTCCAGTCTTCAGACTCTTCGACTGATCCTAATGTCATTTTTTTTCTTTATGCATTGTATTACCATATTATGTTTGTGTGTTTTCCATTTCCTTCATGTTTTAGAAGTATCTTTTAATTTCTATCTTAGTTGCCAAGACCCTTCACATTTATTTGAATTACTTCAATAACTTCAGTATCCTCTCTTTGTACGTTTTTGGAGTCATCATATGTTATGGCCTTAAAATGCCATTTAGTGTTTTGTTGTAAATAATCAGTTGAGACAAAAACATGCCAAGGTGCTGCATCTTTTTCTGTCTGTGAAAACTGGAACCGTCATTAACCATTGTGTGTTAAAAGCAATCTTAGTGAAGTCTGACTTAGACCATGAAACCCTGACTTTTTACCATTCCTTCAGGCCTTTGTTAGGTCAGTTTTTAGGACAAAAATTAAACATGCCTTAGCCCAATTTCAGGGCTCCCACTCCCTTCAGTTAGAACTTGAGTATGTGGATTTGGAGCCAATAGTAGCTCACCCATTGAGTGGTGTGTTGAATTTTTAGTGATAGACCTTTAATTGACCTCACATATTTTTGTTTTGTCTCTACCCCCAACACCACTTTGTTTTCCTTTTAATTTTTCTTAGAAAATACTACTTGGATGAATTCCATTTGAGCTACCTTACAACTCTGATATTTCCCAGGATTCATTCATTCTTGCTTTTGTAAGCATTTACTTTTTAAAATGTTTGTGCCTTTATCTATGATCCTTAATTCTTAAATTGAAATTTCTAATAATGATCATAACCTGGTTTTCCTTTTGATGCCTCTCCCTAGATGAGTCCTTTTACATGTCTAATAGCCGCTCTTTTCTAAAGTTTTTCACGTGTCCCATTATTTTCATATTCCTACTAGTTCACATCTCTCTCCATAATCAAATTTTTGGTATAACCAAAGCTTATTCTGCTTTAGAATGGTTTAGTCACACTATAAATTCTAACATTATCTTATTGACTTCCCTAATGGATAATGACATGCTTAGCACGTGTAGTAATAAAAAAGAAATGCATAGGTATTGATATTTCTTTATTTTCTAAGGATAAAATCCATCTCCCGTAATATAAACTCCCTTGGTATCTAGTATAGTTATCAAGCAGGCTATAGGTGAATATTCATAGTGTTTCTTTGCTTATTCAAACTTTCTTAGGACATTTAAAAAGTGCTATTACTACTAGGAAAGTTTGAATAAGCAAAGAAACACTATGAATATTTACCTATGGTCCTACAAGAGGGATGTTGATAATGCAGGAGGATATGCATATGTGGGGACAGGGGCTATATGGAAAATCTCTGTATCTTCCTCTCAGTTTTGCTGTGAACCTAAAACTGCTCTAAAAAAGTCTTTTAAAAGAATTGTCCCACAAGATATGCTGTAAATATCCTTTTTAAATCGCCTTTCAGTTAAACTTAGTCTAATCTAAAGGGCTTTTTTGCAGAGCAGCCTCTAAATACTTTCTTCTTATTAACACTGCCATTAGGAGCACTTATGTAGTAATAACTTGTTACTCTGAATTTTTTGAAAGAAACTGTTATCAAATTTACTTTTTCAGAATATGATTTTTATAGACTCATGTTTTGCTTATGTATATACTGTTCTGGCTTTTTTTTTTTTTTTTTTTTTTTTTAAAAGCAAATTTGGTTCACGAGCCAGATTCTTCCACCACAACATGTCTTTGTAAACGAAGGCACACCCACTCATTTACCTATTGTCCATTCGTATAACTTCGTATAATGTATGCTATACGAAGTTATTACGTTTTTTTTAGCACAGTATAGTGAGAGAACCCTTAGTATTTGCTAATATCTTAGGCCTCAAATGATATACCTCAAAGCATGTGAGAATTTAGCCACTTACAACGTGGGAGAGAACAGTCCACACAAGACTGCCTTCATTTCTGATACCAATTGCAAGTTTGAGGGGAATTCCCCAAACTGCCTTCTGGTTCAGTAATTTGCTACGAGACCTCACAGAATTCACTGAAAATTGTTACACTAACAATTGACCATTTATTATAGGGAGAGGTTACAGGTTAAAATCAGTCAAGGGAAGAAGCACATAGGGCAGAGTCTGGGAAAGGTACCAGAAACAGAACTTCTGTTGTTCTTTCCCCATGGAGTCATGAATGAGTTACTTTCCTGGCATTGATGTGTGACAATACTAACAGAATATTGCTAATCAAGGAAGCTCCCTTGAACCCTGGAGCTGAGAATTTTTATTGGGGCTCAGTTACATCCTGCTCATGTGGCTATTAGTCTACAGTTCTTCTGGAGGCAGAACTGACACCACATGCCTTAAGTCCCCATCGTAAATCACCTTGTTAGAGTGTCTAGTGGCAAGAGACATTAGGCAAACAAAGACATTCCTATCAGGCATGACATTCCAAGGACCTGGATCAACCGCCCAGTAGCTGAGGGCAGTACTTTCTCTTTGAATAAGAATTCCTCACTACACAAGGCACCATCCATAAATTTAGTAACATTATATATATATATATATATATATATATATATATATATTTTTTTTTAAATAAAAGATGACTGGTAAGGGGATCTTAACCCTTGACTTGGTGTTGTCAGCACCACATTCACCCAGTGAGCTAACCGGCCATCCCTATATGGGATCCGAACCCATGGCCTTGGTGTTATCAGTACCACACTCTCCCAAGTGAGCCACGGACCAGCCCTAGTAACATATTTTTGAAGATTCTAGTGCTTTACATGAGTCTGTGCTCTGAGCGTATGTGGAAGCTTTCTGCAAGAAAGTATACATTTTTGTTCAATGAAATGGTGAGCTTTCATTATATCCTTCATAAAGATATCTTTCTCCTTTCATTTTTTCTTTCTCCTTACCAACCCCTTGTGCCCTGTCCTGTATTTTCTATGTTGATTCGGTTTAAAGAATGCTTAATTTAAGTTACCATATGTTTTACTGGTTATTTCTGTCAAATAAAATCAGTTTATGGCTTATTTTCCCTCACTTTGTTTTCACATAGTCTTTGAATCTCTACTGAACACTTTCAAACACAAATATTTTGTCAAGATTAACCAAGTCTTGAAATCTGAGGAATATTTTCTCCATTTTCCAGGTAGAGAAACTGACCCATAAAATTATTTCATCAAGACCAAGTCACAGGCTTAGGATTAGTTTCCCTCTTCTACCTAAGTTCTGCAAATGGGGGTGCTTACTTGCTGTAGCCAAATTTCATTATGTTCAAGCCTCAATAATTTTATGATCACAAGGTACTTGAAACAAAAGTCTTAACATAGATATAGATACATAAGGTGTGTGTAGGAAGGGTAAGTTTTATTGTAGATGTTATTTCCTACCTTGTTAATTTAATATTGTGCTGTAACAAAATATATGAAATGCTACTTTGAATAGAAATAGTTAAATTTGGACACTAACATTGCTCTTTCCTCATTATTGTTACATTCTGCACTGCTGTTTTAGGATGTCAACCATGGATTAACTGAGGTAAGTCTGGTGCAATAAAGTCTCATATTCAGAGTAAGACAAACAGTCATGCGTTGCTTAATGACAGTAATACGTCTGAAAAAGCATCATTGGCTATTTCATTGTTGTGCAAACATCACAGAGTATACTCACACAAATGGTATATGGTGTGTAGCCTGCTACGTACCTGGGCTATATGGCATAACCATTATAATCTTATGGGACCACCGTCATATATGTGGTCCCATCGTTGACTGAACCATCATTATGTGGTACATGACTGTACTCTGTTTTGTCCTAAGTGATAGGAGAGCCAAATATTCTTTTGTATGATTTTTTAAAAAATATAAATGTATAAATATATATATATGACTGTCATTTAAAAAATTTAGTCTATAGAAATTTTTCTATATAACATTTCAGAAAAAATTTCTGAAGAAAATTAAAACCTGTTTTAGTTAACATTACACATATATAATGACTTTCAACAATATTTGCTTTAAAATAGTTCCTGTCCTTTGTGTCTTCCAGTGTAAAATGTAATGTATCCTCAGAATATAAAATATCAAACTTTTATATTAAAATTTGATAAATGCCTAACAAGGCAGAAAATATCTTAGAGAATTAAAATGACCTTCATTTTCTAAACTAATAATTGATACTCAAAATGGTCACAAGATTAAACTCTTTCAGTATGATTATCTTCCTTGCTTTATCTCATGTACTATCCTAATATATAAAGTTTTACCATGTTGTTGGCTTAAGTAGTCAAAACCCTAACCCACCCTTTTAACACTGGAAATACTATAATCCCTCTCTTAACTGTTATCAATGTTAGGTTTTGCTTTGTTTTGCTTTTTGTTTGTTTATTTTTTTGGTATGCTTTTCCTATTGCTTGAATCTATGAAGCATTTTGTTAGCTTTAAGTTATAGGTCTAATATAATTATAGCCCTAATTATATTTGATTCCTCATTCTTAAATATAAGTAATACATAAAATTATGAAAACATAGAGTTTGGAAGCCAAATGGAACTTTAGAAATATCTAAATCTTTTTGAATTTGAGAAGTAAAATGACTTTCTATGATCAATAGCTAGGTAATGACACAAATACAGAATGGAGACAAACTTTGTCATATGAAAAATATTGAAGAGTAATAATTTACTGTAAGGTGCATATGACTCATTACATTGTCTTATATGTTGAGAACAAAGAGTTGATAGTAATTGGCCAATATTAGATTAATTTGTTTTTGGTGGCCATAGTTAAGAGAGATTTAGGCAAATTGAAATGCATTCAAATGAAGGCAGTTAGGTTGGAGATGTGCTATAAACCATATTATTTTCAGAATGGCTAGGAAAACTGGAAATGTTTAGTGTGGAAAAAAGACAGTTTAGGGAGAGCATGGTCAGGACTTGAAATATTTAAGGCACATACACTTTCCTGCAGAGTGATGTATGAAAATGCAGATTCAGATAATATAATGAACTTTCTAATCACTTAAAAAGAAGTGGATTGTTTCATGGTGTATTACTCTTCGTTGAAAGCCTTATAGCAGGAGCTCTGTGTCTGGGCTAGCATGAAAATATTGCCTTGTTGGGTAGATGGTAGGAATAGACCCTCCTCCAACTGCAAGAATATGTGACTGACAATTCATATCTCTTTGTATTTTACTGCACTGTTAAAATACTCAGCAATCAATTACTGCATTACCTGCTAGGATAAATAATTGTCTATAAGGTGTCTAGTGTCTGATGATGATAACAATAGGCCAATTCTCCTAACTTTAAAGGCTGACAGAATAATAATAATAATGTGCTTATTTTTTGTGTTAAATGAGTGAACAGATTGTTGGGCTTATACTAATTTTGACATCTTAATAGCACTCAGTAAATATCTGTTAAATGAAGGAATAGGCAGATTACTTATCGTTGGCCTCAGTTGCTAGAGTAGCTCTAACATACAAGAATTGGATACTGTATTTATCATAGGAGCCCCAACTTTAGAATAAATTTGTAACCTAATTCACTGAAACTTGGAGTTAATATATGCTAAGCAAAAGATACTTGTAATTTACACTTTTATGGACTCTTAAATAAACAGTTCCCTCCTAAAGTTGGGAATTGGATTTATTCCAATGCTTCCTCTAATTATCAATAAAAATTCTATGTTCAGAAATAAGCAATATGTTTTATTTGTAATTTCTGAACCACACATGAGTGAATAAACCAGGAAAGTGATCAACTTTAAGAAATGACAGCACCCACAATAGATATATCACAAATCAACTTGTACTAATAAGTTAATTTTTTATTTCCAGTTGGCAGATATCCCTGTTACAATCTGCACATATCCATTTGTATTTGATGCCCAAGCAAAAACTACTCTGTTACAAACAGATGCAGTCTTACAGATGCAGGTAAAATATTTTATAATGCTAATCTGATTTGAGAGTATTTTTTGAATTGTTTCTGTGGTGGTTTTAAAAAGTAAGTATTTGAAACTTGCCTATAATCAGTAATCTTTGAGGACATTTCATACCATTGTGGTCTTTTTGCAAAATACGTTGGGTATTTATAAAAAAGACTGCTACATGTTGACATGAATATTTTTATGAGGGCTAATTATAAAAAAGAGCTGCAGTGAAAATACAATAATTTAACCTTTAGCCATTTTTTTTCTCTAAAGAATGCTATAAACCTCTTTTATTACAGAAAAATGTGCAGTCTTTATGAACAGTTTCACTAGTTTACTGACAATATGTAGATGTAGATTTGTTTCAAAATTTTGCTTCATTATATATCCCCTCTTTATATAGTAGGTAAAAGATGGAAGTTACTAGAGGTTAGATGATGTCAAAGTAGGAAGCGTTTGATCCCTTGTTAGGAGGAAGATACGAAATTTTCTCGAAGAAAAGTTTTAGTAATAAGGTATTTTCCTGAGGTTGGTCATCGCCATCTCCTGCACTTCTCTCTTTTCCTCTTCCTTTCACCCTGCCCCCTCTAATTTATGTTGAGCACCTTTCATAATTTATAATGAAGATTTTAAAAACTAGTTCACATTATGACTTTGAAGTGTTACAGAAGGTTTGCTTTATTATTTGAGCCTGCAAATACAAAAGATTTTGAGCTTCATGCTCTGGTATAGACTATCTGACTAATATACATGCTAAGGACTAAGGAAAGAATGAAAAAAACCTTGAATGCTTAATATTCTGAAAATACTTGAAAAGACTAAAAAATCCTGAATTTGACAACTATTTTTATTCTTTTCAAATAAATGCATTTGATGTTGTAAATCCCTTTTAACCTCTTAATAATAAATACTAGAGGGAATTTTAGAGATGTGCTTATTTCCGTTTTCATCAACAGAACAAAAAAATATTTTTGTAGGGTTCTATACTAACAGCTAGTAAACCAGTTTTTTTGGAGATCTTTGTTAAAATGGTAAGTTAATCATTTGATGCCTTTAAAATGGGATATTTTAGAACAAGAACACAAGGAAAACTAAAGGAAAAGAACAAAGGCTTTAAATGGTAAAAGTCAGATGCTTGGTTTGTGAGCATGTACGGTGACCATGCTACAAGATGTTTTTCTGTAATACTTCCTTAGCCAAGTTGTTCCTTTTTCTCTCTTTAAAGGTTTGTTTTATGCTGTTTTCTTTTTCTCTTTACTCTCCATCCCTACTCCCTCCAGGTATTTTTTTAGAAAAGGCAGTGCTCAGCTTAGAAAAAGGTATTTTTTAGAAAAGAAAAAAATAATTTTAGAAAATTGTTATAATTCTGTGTTAACTTAATGGTGTTGTGAATTACATATTAATATAAAAAATTCAGAAGTGTACTCTTTATGCTCAGTTTATTAAGTTTTTATGCTGTACTAGATACTGTGTTAGGTGCTGTTTGAATTCAGTAGCATAGGAATTTTTTGTGGAGGATAGCTTATCCAGTCACAGTAGCTTCTTCAAAGCACTGCTATTAAAATTTTAATCTTTTGTTTTCTAGGTGGCTGTTGACCAGGCCCACAGACAGAACGTCTCTTCTCTTTTTCTCCCAGTTATTGAATCTGTGAATCCCTGCTTAATTCTAGTGGTGCGTAGAGAAAATATTGTAGGAGATGCGATGGAAGTCCTTAGGAAAACAAAGAACATAGATTACAAAAAGCCGCTTAAGGTAATTTGACATTTTCTTTTGTGTAATTGGGACTTTTTTGGCAGCTGGCCATTGTAGGGATCTGAACCCTTGACGTTGATTTTATAACACTGTGCTCTAACAAACTGAGCTAACCGGCCAGCTAATTGGGACTTTTATTCAGAAGCTGTGTTTAAAGTTTTCTTTTTTGTATTTAGTGTGAAGCTTAATAAATAAAATTGTATTTTTAATTTTTCAAACTACTAATTGCTGAGCATTTGTAGGGTCTCCAGAATGTATTTTCATTTCTTTTCAGTGTATTCAGTGTTTGCATTATGCTTTTTTAGGTTATATTTGTTGGAGAAGATGCTGTTGATGCAGGAGGGGTACGCAAAGAATTTTTCTTGCTCATCATGAGGGAATTATTGGATCCTAAATATGGCATGTTTAGGTATTATGAAGATTCCAGGCTCATTTGGTTTTCTGATAAGGTAAAATGTCCAATCATCTAAATTACTTCTGTGTATATACTTATGAATGTATACCTATAAGGGTCAAGTTAACTCAGTAAATAAGAGTTATTACTGGATTTCTAACATATTTTGTTCATAGATCTGCTTTATTACAATTTGAAAAATTATAAACTTTTGGACTTGGAGTTGTCAAAATACATTAGTGCTTAACACACATTTCAAATTAACAAAATAAATTAAGGGATAGTCAGCCTGAAAATAATGTTGACTATTCCTTCTGCTGATTTTAGTTTGGGGATTGCATAATACTCAGCAGATTAGTTTTTCTTCTAGGAAGAATTAATTTATCCTTAAGGATTATTGATTTCTCTACCTTGTCATTTAGGGCAGGGGTCAGCAAATTTGGTTCACGAGCCAGATTCTTCCACCACAACATGTCTTTGTAAACGAAGGCACACCCACTCATTTACCTATTGTCCATGGCTGCTTTTGAGCTACAACAGCAAAGGCAGAGTTTGGTAGTTAACAACAGAGACCCTATGGCCAACAAAGCCTAAAATATTTATCATCTGGCCCTTTACGGAAAAAGATTGATTTAGAGTCTGTAAGTGAAATGGATGGTTCAGTTTGTAGAGTTCTGAGTAGAAAGAAGTTTGAATAGAATATCTACTATTGGTTACACAAAACTGTGATGTATTATTTAATCATTCTGCAAGGAGGTTGGCTGTCTTATGTGATATTAGCAGTCATTGATGCTCAGTGCCTAGACTCATCAATTCATTAGGGGTTGCAAAATGATGCTGCTCTAATTGTAATATTTCTTTTTCATTTATTAGCTTGGATACTTCAATATAGAGAAATTTCTTCACATTACATGATTTCTTAGTAGTTCCATTTATATGGGAAAGGATTTTCTCTCTTTGGTTACCAGTTTTTCAAAAGGTTGAATTGGTTCATTAGCATTTTCCAGTGGTAACATTTTGCTTTTTGGTTTTGTTTTCAAGTACCATTATGTATGCATGGATTTAAACGTATTTGATGTTTTTCAGTCAGTTGCAGTTATAATCTTTATTGATGCCCATATTGTTCCTCGTCCAGAGAGAACTCTTCAAGTTGCCTAAGTCCTTTCGAAACAACCTTAGTACTCTTTGGTAGCTTCCTTGCTACCTGGTGTACTTGCTATGACAAGATGTTCCCAACTTATACATTTACTGCCTAGCAATACCAACATTACCACCAATGTTATGATTCCTGAAAAATTTTAAAAATTGTTTTGCAGTTCTTTTTGTCCTTATGGTATACCATACTAGAAATATACAGCCAAATAATAGTATTTTGATATCATTTAAAATTGTTACTCTGTGTATGGTTATACCACCAAGTGGATAAACATTTAAGTTAACTTATTTTTTTATTTTTAGGGATCGTTTGTTTAAATTTAATTTAGTTTTATAGTAATATAAAATATTTATGTAGTTCCAGAGTCAAATCTATAAAATAAGATATATGAGGGTACTTCAAAATATTCATGGAAATATGAAATTAAAAGATAACACGAATCTTTTCATGAATTTTTTGAAGATCCCTCATATTAAAAGATGTCAACATCCTTCTTTTTTAAAAAAAGTATATAAATAGACAGCAGTATATTACATACCAAGGCCAGTTTCCTGACCATTGTCATATAAGCTGTTACCAGACTGTGTAAAGGGTACAGAAAACTATCTTTCCATCTTCTTGTATCCTCTCTAATTTCTCTCAGCAGTGGTTTGTAGTTCTCATTATAGAGATTTTTCACATCCTTGGTTAACTCAATTCCTAAGTATTTTATTTTTTTGGTGGCTATTGTAAATGGGCAGGCTTTCTTGATTTCTCTTTCTGCGTGTTCACTATCGGAGAAAAGAAATGCTACTGATTTTTGCGTGTTGATTTTGTATCCTGCTACTGAACTGAAATCATTTATCAACTGCAAGAGGTTTTTTGTAGAGGCTTTAGGCTGTTCGATATATAGGATCGATATATATAGATGCCCTTTATTTCCTTCTCTTCTCTGATTGCTCTGGCCAGTACTTCCAACGCTATGTTGAATAGGAGTGGTGAGAGTGGGCATCCTCGTCTAGTTCCTGTTCTTAAAGTTATTTTTAATCTCAAGACAAAAATGTGTGTGTGTGTGTGTGTGTGTGCAGTGTGTATATACAGGTGTAAATTAGAAAGAGGCATTTTTCTGGACTGCAAATGTCAGTATAAACTGGAACAGGTGTGGAGGAAAACAGTTTAGCAAGTATGCTTAACTATCTTTTGACTTAGGAAAACTCTGAGGCTACATAGTGACTGAACTAGGTTGGAGCCCAGTTCTAATAAAAAAAAATTTGCTCTCTTAACCATCATGCTCACAGACTTATCTGTGAATATATATTACTTCTGTAAAGATGAGAGGAAAATAAAAGTTTTTGTGTTTTGATGTTTCAATAATCCAGCTACAGTAAAATGGCTAATTTAGCAACTCATTGTACTTTTATGTGATGTAATGTGTAGCCATTAAAAATCATTTTCAGTTGAAGAAGAACAGTTAATGACATAAGAAAATACTTATTTTTCAATTAAATCTTTTTTGGAGGCAGAAGGGTGGCTGGCTGGTATGGGGATCTAAACCTGTGACCTTCGTTTTATAAGGCTGCACTGTAATTAGAAAAATGAGATAAAACCTTAAATATTGTATTTCGTTTTTCAAACTTTAAATGTATATTATTTGTTAATTCAGAAAAATATGTTATAGTAAACATTTCACTTATTAATTTAATGTTTAATGACATGAAAAATGCTTATTTCTGGAAAAAGCCATTTGTGAAATTGTATGTATAATATAATCTCAGCTAGATATTAATTTTTCTTAAATCTTAAAAAATACATTGAATGGAGATGTGCAAAAATACTAACAGTGATGTTATCCCAGAGGGATTGTAATGAAGATGAACCTTTTCCTTTATTATAAAAATTTTCTAGTATAAGCATATGTTTTTGTAATTGGAAAATATTTAATGATTTAACTTGGAGGACAAAGTTTTTACTTTTTCTTCCTTGTATTTTTAGACATTTGAAGACAGTGATTTATTTCATTTGATTGGTGTTATCTGTGGATTAGCAATTTATAACTTTACTATTGTGGACCTCCATTTTCCTTTGGCTTTATATAAGAAATTACTGAAAAAGAAGCCATCCCTGGATGATTTGAAAGAACTAATGCCTGATGTTGGGAGGTTAGTTGTAAAAAGTGTCAAAGGTAGGGTATGGGAGGTAAAACAATGGGGAATGTATGGAAAGCTTTCCTTCTAGGCAGTAATTATAGTTTGTCCTTCCTGTTAAATTTTGGAAATATACAAAAGCCCTTCTAATAAGGGAAAATCCATTATGTTACTCAGATTTTCTAATGAAAGACTAAGTTTTTTTCGTTCTTCAAAGCTAAATTTTTAGTGGTTTAACAATACTTTGCAAATATCAGATAATAAATTTAGGAAGGTAATGTTTCTTGAGCATGATTAAATAATTTATTTATCCTTTTACTTCTTTTTTTTTTTTTTTTTTTTTTTTTTTTTTTTTTTTTTTCTTTTTTTCCC
>NW_007726404.1:97094-108672 GCF_000696425.1 Galeopterus variegatus | reverse complement strand
GGTCTGTATGTGGGATCCGAACCCTCGGATGGGAGCGCCGCCGCGCTTCCCAAGCGGCGCACTATCCAGTGCGCCACCGGGCCGGCCCCTATCCTTTTACTTCTGATCATCTTTATTCCTAACATAAATGAAAAGAAATATAACATTTCTTTTTATTATATAAAATGAAATAAAAATTGTATATAATGAGGACAAATGTTGAAAATGGGTGGAACGGCTAGCTTGGTTAACTCAGATGGTTAAAGCGTGGTGATAAAAACAGCAAGGTCCAGGACTTAATCCCTGTACTGGCTAGCTGCAAAAAAGAAAAAGAAAAGAAAATGAAGAAAATGGGCAGATCATGGCCTTTGTATTCTGAGGAAGAGATAAAAAACTTAGACTGATTTTTTTTCCCTTCAGTGTTGTTTATGAAGTTTGCCATTATGCAAGGGTACTTCAAAAAGTTTGTGGAAAAATAGAATTAAAAGATATTACAAATCTTTTCATGAACTTTTTGAAGTACCCTCGTACAGCCACTATTCTGAAACTGTTTGTAAAAGTACAGATTAATGAAAGGAATTTATCAAGAGGGAATGAGAAATATATACTTATTCATAAACAAAATAGTCAAAATGCCCAATAATGTTTTACCTCAAAGAAACATCTGTATTATTTTGCAGAAGTATGCAACAATTACTGGATTATCCAGAAGATGATATAGAGGAAACATTTTGTCTTAATTTTACGGTAAGATGGAAAGATATAGGCTAGCCTGATTATTCATCATCCCTTTCATTTAACAGCTATGCCTTATGGTGTTTGCTTATTTTGATAGGTAGAATCCTTAAAGAACCCTTTAGCTAACATTTATTGAGCATTTACTATGTGCTAGTCACAATACATGCATTATTTTATTTAATCCTCAGTAATCCTGTGAGATTAGTATTATCCCTATTTTACAGGTGAAGAAAATGGAAAACAGTCATTATGTGTCAGAGTCAGTATTGATACCCAGTTCTGTGACTTCAGAGCCTATGCACTTCATCATTATTATGCTGAAGGCATTTACAAATATTCAAAGAGGTCTTCTTTATACAGCTGTTCCTTTTGAGTCTGCAATTACAGGAATGCTTAGAGAAGCAAAAGGTTATTGTAACATGAGAATATTACTAATGAACTTAGCACTTAAAAGATTGATTCCTACTGGTTACATACCTTTGGGCTTCACACTACCGTTCATCCCTGCCTATTGTGTCTTTCTTACTGGTTGGATGACATACCACAAATACAAATGCAAATGCATTGCAGTATAATGTAGAAAATGAAATTGTGAATCTTGTAAAAGATTAAAAATTTTGTTAAGTCAGTGAAAGAGCTGTTGCATAACTGACCCAGTCACATGCAAAGCCATTGATGAATGAGGATATGACAGAAGTAGACTAGATGGCAATTAAAGAAGAGAAAATCAGCAAGGATTATGATAAAACACTTAAGAAGGGAACAATTTGAATATTATAAATTAGACTCAGGAACAAAGGTAAAACCTTCAGTTTTTTTTTTTTTTTCTTTTTAAAAATTTTTATTTGTGTATTTTTCTCCCTCCTCCCATCCCCTGTCCAAACAGTCCTCTTTATGGCTTTGTTGTCAAAGGTGACAACAGATACCTACCTGTTCTCCTATCACACAATTTGTCAAAAAAATTATGTGCTCTCTTCAAAACATTTATCCATTCTTTGGTCATTTTAAGAATTGGCACATAGTGCAAATATAAGAAAATTTGGTAGATTTTAAGATGAAATAAGTAAATTAATTTTATAACTTTTATTTTTCTAAGAAAAAATTCTCCTTTGACTTTTTCTTACTATTTTCTATGGGATTTTGGTTCCCCTTTACAATTGATTTACTTATATCTGTATCAGTTTCCTTCAATCCTGTTGAGCATCTCTGTTGGCTAAAAAATTGAGTTCTAAACCATTTAATTTATCAGTCACCAAGTTAGTGAACTCTTGCTGTATTTGAGAACTGTGGTAATTCAAATATTTCTTCCCACTGCCATTTCTTTCTCAGAGTTTTTCAGTGGCTCTTTATTGCTTGCAGAATAATAATAGCTTTAGAATGGGCATCAATAACATTTATAATCTGAGTTTTTTCTAACTTTCCTTGTATCCCTCCATTTATACCAAGTTTTGTCATATCATACAGTATTCTTTCATATACCTTGCCTTCCTCTTTTTTAGAGCCACTTGCCATACGTTTTCAGAACTTGATATTTACCCTCATATCTATCCTTTTGTTAGTAGATGTGCTCAGTCTGAAATCCTACTCCCCTCCTGATCTTTCAGAATCCTACCCCTCATCCTAGGTGCTTTAAAAATGGTGTTTTTTCCTCAAGGTCTTTCATATTTTCTGTAGTTGTAATTAAGTTTTTTTTCCCCTGTATGGTCTGATAACATTTTGTTCCTGTCTCTTATTATAATGAGTTGTTTACATATTACATTTTTCCTTCTTTACTGGATAGTAAACTCCAGAGCAGGGGTGTATTCATCTTTTATCTAACCACCTCACTCCCACTATAGTGTTTTATAGATAGTAGATTTTCATGAAAGAGGACAATATTTCAAAAAGAAGGAATAGAAAAAGAAAAGCTGCAAAGGTGGAAATGGTGATATTTGTGGGAAAATTAGCAGAGTAGTTAGAGAAATACAAAGTTTCAAAATAACTGTCTTTATAAACCAAATTAATGAATAACTGGAAAAACTGTGATCAAGCATACAAGAAGCAGGTAGAGGAGTACAGGACTAGTAGTTGTGTGAGAAGAATGCATAGCTGTTGTAGGCTGAGAGCATTCTGATACTTGAGTTCTATCACTCATCGAAGGAAAACTTTCTAATGTTTTACTCTTGTGGTAATCATTCTAAAGTTTAATGCACAATAAATGCTCAGCTTCCTGTTCTTAACTAACCAAACACTAGGTAATTTATAATTAGTTACTCATAGTAGAATTTCAAGCTACTACAGAGGATGAAAATTCCTAGTTGTGGCTTTAAGCAGAATTCACAAATAAGTTCATAATAAGTAGCAGAATTTTATCTCTAATTTATTAGTTTTTATATTTAATGAGAAAAAGGCAGAATATAGTAATAGATTATTAAAATACTCTGATAAGTTTTGAGTCTGACATTGACTTTTTTTAAAAATTTAAATTAATAGATCACAGTTGAAAACTTTGGTGCAACAGAAGTGAAAGAGCTGGTTCTAAATGGTGCAGACACAGCTGTTAACAAACAAAATCGGTAAGTGAATTATAGCAGCATCAGTGGGAGTAATAAGATTCACTAGGCATTTTTTTCTGTATTTGGAAACATGTCATAACCCTAAGTTTTTGTTCGGATAAAACTTAGTTTTTGTGCAGTTAGTCAGGAAGTGTTGCCTTTTGCTCCTGAATCCCTTTAAGACATCAGTAAAGGAATGAAAAGATCACAAACAAAAGAACAAAGAGAAGGGAGAGGAGAAAACAGCAAACACATTTTTGGAAGCCAGAAAACTGTGGTAGCTAACTTAAGCAAAGCAGAGAAAACTGCAGCATAAGATGGAGCCAAGAAGCCAGCCAGTTCATTTTGCAGAACAAAGGCTTAGGCATGGAGAATAAAATGTACCTTTAAAAAGTACATAGGGTTTGAGGAAATGTGGAAACAGAAAGGTTGTCTCTTATAAGAAGCAGTTAGAAACCAATTTCCTACCAGGTAGCTCACTCAGTTAGATTGTGGTCCTGATAACACCAAGGTCAAGTGTTCGGATCCTCATACCAGCCAGCTGCCAAAAGAAAGAAAAAGAAAAAGCTGGGGCGGGGCAGGTACCAGTCTCCCCGTAGCACACCAGTAACCTGGCAACTGTCCCTCTCCAATCTGGGAAGGAGATTGAAAATTTACCTTCTGGAGAGATTGAACTAAAGGGACTGTGGATTTGAGGACACCTAGGCACAGCCTAGGGCAAGGAGCTGAACTGAAAACAGGGAGATTAAGTGAAAGTCTGTAGCTCCCTCCCACTTGACACTGTATATTGGAGGATCCTTTTCTGGGGAACTGACTAACTTTTAAATGTAAATGGGTAATCAAAGGTCAATAGACATTTAAGGAAAGACCAAAACAGTCAAAAAGAATGGCAAGGAAACAGGAACAATGCAGCACGAAGAACAAAACTTCAAAAGAAACTGGAATCAGTATCCTCAAAATGATGAGTAACATTCAGATGGATGCTGTAAAATTTTTTTAAAAAATTCATTGAAAAAAATGGAATGAATGAAATTTGTCAAAAAAAAAAAAAAAACTTCTCAGAACTGAAAAACATGCCTTTCAAGATTGAAAGCATGGGAAATGGAAAAGAAGACACATAGCAAGGCAAGATCCATGAAATTTCAAAATCCCCAAAGATGAAGGGACGCTAAAACCTTCCAGAAAAAAAACAGACCATTTACAAAGAATTCAGAATCAGAATAACATCAGACTTGTAAAGATCAATGGTGGAAGCTAGAAGATCAAAATTCTGCAAGAAAATTATTTTTAATTTAGAATTGTATATCCAAACTATCAAGTATGTGAGTGTATAAAAACATGTTTATGCATGACAGTCTCAGAGAATTTACTTCCAGTGCCTTTTTCTCAGGAAGTTAATGAAGGATGTATACTACCAAAGTAAGGAATTAAACCAAGAAAGAAGACCCAAGTTCCAAAACAAAAAACAAAAAAACCCCACCAAATTGATCTGATAGTAGAGAGGCAAAGAGGATTCTTTCTGGAAGAACAATAGCTGTATGGAAAGAGCCAACAATCTGTGTTAGATCACGAAGAGGGAGGGCTTCAGGAGAAAAATGCAACCTTATTCGAAAGATAAGGATACAAAATACCTAATATATTTGAAGGAATCTAGAGGAAATTGACATTTCTGTTAGAGAAGTTGAGGATGAAGTAGCAAACTAAGGGATACAAAAGTTATTTTTAAGGAAGGAAAAGATAACTATAGAATACTCTGTAGCTTAACTGAACAATATTTATAATCCTAAAAATGTTAACAATGAATACTGAATCAAAAATTGTTGTATAACAACTATAAGGGGGGAAAGGGAAAGTGAGAGTGGCACAGTTAAAAGGTAAATCCTCACCTTTGACAATAGATATTCAGTTCATTGGATAATACTTAAAATTAAGTGAAGGAATAACAATAGAACTATGTTGTTAGAAGCTTGAAGGTGTAAATTTCAGAAGGAATAGCAAGAAGAGTTAACACATAGTTGCCTTTGAATAGCAGGAATTTCTGGTGGAGAAGTACAGGACAGAGTTGCTCTGTTCTCTTCTGTTTTGTTATAATTCTTTAGATAAAACTGTCTTGATGGCTGTTGCTGGAGACTTAATCCAAATAATTGTAATCCTGACTCTGCTACTTAAAAGGTGTGTAATTTTGGGTAAATTAGTTGGTATCTCCATGCCTCAGTCTCCTTTTCTATAAAACAGAATGATAAATTGTACCCACTTCATGGGGTTATTTTGATTAGGAAAGTCAATAATTTCAAAGTATTTAGAGTAGGATCTAGCACATGTTTGTGCTCAATAAATGTTGGCTATTAGGATTATTACTGTTTGATGTTTTAAACTATGCATATGTCTTACTTTGGTAAAAATAAAGCTGTTTTTAAAACGACGTGAAAAACATTAAGATCCTTCTAGCTATATGAGGGTACTTCAAAAAGTTCATGGAAATATTCATATTATCTTTTAATATTATTTTTCATGAACTTGTTGAAATGCTGTTGTACTTTTTTCTTTTAATTTTGGTTTTTAAAAACTTTCACTGATTAAGATTTTTTTTTTTTTTTTTTTTGCTTTTAAAGTTTCTATTGTTACAGTAATTCTTTGTTTCATAAAAATATTTTACATACAGTGTTTAGGTGTGAAATAATTTAAAGAATTTTGACAAAAATATGGTGGCACATAAAACAATTCAGCCTTTTATGCTTAAGGGACTTAACTAGTATAGATAAATTTAACTTTCTAATAGGATGAATTATAAAATTATGCATTACAAAATTGTCTTTTTTCTCATTAGAACCTAATAGCATATGCTGTTGGTTTTTCCTTAGGCCCACCAATTTTATCTTTTACATGCTTCCTTTAACCTTTTTTTTTCCTTGTAAATTCAGTTTGAAATTAGTTCGTAGCTTCCTAAAAAGATTATCTGTAGATTACATTTACCAGTATTCTCATTGCAGAATCACCCTTTATTGTTCGAAAGATAAGGATACAAAATATTGAAATTCTCTAGTACCTATTTTCATTATTTGCTTGACCAAATAGTTTTATAAAAATGTTTGTGGCTAGCAAAACAAAACAAATTGAATAAAGTTGTGATTCTGTGTACTGGGTAAAAGGACTTTCTTATTTTCTTTACAGTTTTCTTTTGTATCATGAGAAGCAAAAGAGAATCAGAAGTATTTATGTGTGCACACATACATTGGAAAAGAAACTCTACTTCTAATCTTTAATGATGATCCTAAAAAAAATGCTTAATACTTCCTCTTGGTTGTTTTTAAAAATACATTTGTTCAGATTCTTTGGAAACTGAGGAAACAAAGAATGTAGTCTGTCAAGTAATCTGAACCTCTCAAAGCTCTCATTTTTTTTATCACTTAATATTTGATCACTCTTTTTAGGGATGCATATGAAGTGATATATATGAATTCTCAGTAATTCTGAATATTTTAAAATTATTTAGATAGCAATTTGCATTATTCTGCCCATTAGGAAATGACATTTTTCCCATTAGCAATAACGTAAGAATAATTGTGAATTCCTCATGGATATACCTGATTTTTATGTAGAAAGAAAGATAGGGCTCTCCATAATGAATTTGTCCCCTTTGAGCTCTACTCATACTTTCTCAGTTTTGGAGATAAGTGTCAGAAAGTGCAGGAGCACTAGAAGTTTTAATAAGGCTATATAAGTATTCCTTATAAATAAATTTTATAATCTTTGTGTGTGTGCTTTTTCATTTCTAGGCAGGAGTTTGTTGATGCTTATGTGGACTACATATTCAATAAATCGGTGGCTTCCTTATTTGATGCCTTTCATGCTGGCTTTCATAAGGTCTGTGGAGGAAAAGTCCTTCTGCTCTTCCAGCCTAATGAACTACAAGCAATGGTTATTGGAAATACAAATTATGATTGGAAGGAACTGGAAAAGGTAAGGAAAAATAAATCTGTGACATTGATTAAATAGGCGAAAGAAGAACATAATTTATTGGTGAAAATCTTGCCCTTTTATGTACTGTTTTCCATTATATACAGTTTATTACTTTTGTAGGAAAACACTCTACCTCTGTTACCCTACAGTGAATGAGTTTGAACGTCTATGAGTTAGATATAGCATTTTTGCATTTGGTGATAATGATGGTATTGATATAAAAAATATCATCTGTGACACAGACTGGATCTGGATAGAAGCTGCAGCCAAAACTGAGTGGATTTATATTCTGTCTCAATCCTAGGAAAACCATTTGAAAAGCATTTCCAGTGCTTAACATCTTCATTTCCTTTTTTTTTCCTGATTAGCCTCAGTGTTAAATTTTTTTAGCAGAGAATAAGTACTATTCATGGTCTTCGTTTACTGGTGCCCTAACCAATAAAAGGAACTTTAGGGGGCGATTGGGAATTTTTTAAACAACTTTTCTCTTTTCCTTCTTCTCTATCCAAGTAATTCTCAAATATTTCGTCAGAGAAACAAATGAAAAGTACAAGGTTAAATCAGCTTTGAGAAAGATATATGCAGGGTTGGCCTGTCCATTTTTCTATCTTTGTAATTTAGCGTGTGCTGATGAAATTTTTGCATTAATATTAGATGCTATATACCTATTAAGATGACTAACAAAAAATACAGTAGTAAGTGCTGGGCAAGAATGCAAAAAGCATAGGGAACTCTAATAAATTGCTGGTGGAAATATGAAATGGTTTAGCCATTTTAGAAACAGTGTGGCAGTTTATTATAAAGTTAAACATACATTTGCTATATAACCTAGCAGTCCTACTCCCAGGTATTGTTACGTTCACAGAACAATTTGTAAGTGAAGGGGGAAATGGGGAGTAATTGTTTAATGGTTATAGAGTTTAGAAGATGAAAGGAGTTCTGGAGATGGATGGTGGTGATGGTTGCACAACAGTGCGAATGTGCTAAATGCTACTGAACTGTACACTTAAAAATCCTTGAAATATAAATTTAATGGTATGTGTATTTTACTACAGTGTTAAAATTTTTTTTTTAATTTTTAAAATTTACAAACGAGTTAAAAACTGGAAACAAGCCAGATGTCCTTCAGTGGCGGAATGGATAAGCCAACACAGTATATTCATTCAGTAGAATACTAGTCAGCATTACAAAGGAATACACTATTGATACTTGATGAATCTCAGAGGTCTTATGCTGAGTGAAGGAAGCCAGTCTCAAAGGATTGCATACTGTATGACATTTATATATGTCCATTTATATGACATTCTTGAAAAGACAAACTGTGGTGAACAGGAGCTAAGGGTAGAGGGAGGGTGTGACTGCAGAGGGTTATAGCCACAAGAGACTTGCTAGCATAACAGTGATGAAACTGTTCAGTATCCTAATTTGGTGGTGGTTGCACCAATCTGTATATATACTTAAAACTCGTAGAACTGTACACACACCAGAAAAGGTCAATTTTGTTATGTAACAATTTAAGGAATAAAATATAAAAATGTTAAAAATAATTAGGACTTCTAATTAAACATGGTGGAATAAACACGTTTGTTTTGCTTCCTCAGAATCTCACTAGAATGGCAATAACAGAATAAAAATAGGGATACATGGACCAAAAAAAATAAAAATACAGTGAGCAAGAGAAGAAATAGCTTAGGAAGATGGAAAGTAGTTTGCCAAGTTGACGAGTGACTTAGAGCAGAGAAAATTAAGTTCTAAGCCTCCAGAAGGACAGGGTTGTTAGGAGGCAACATATTTTACCCCCCCCCAGAATCTCTGAAAGGCTCACGAATTGGTACACTGTTACTTTTAATGGTAGATATGTGGGGTTCCACTAAAAGCAATAGAATTATTTCAAAGCTATTTTAAAGAACACTGGACCCCTGATATCCCCTCTCCTACCCAGGAAAAAACAACTAGGGAGAGAGGCTTTAGAATATGGGAAACCAGGTGAAACTGAGGGTGGCCCACAGAAAGCTGGTAGCCAGGCTTAAATCCTCCAAGAAAGAGATCGATGGTTTCTTTCTGGGGGGTAAATTGACTTGCTCAAGAGAAGAAACTTGTGGATACTAACTTTAAAGGTTTCCCCAGTGGAAGTGGACACCACCTCTACTCACCCTAAAATGAGAAATGATATGATGGCTTCTTACTATACCCTTTAGGTCCTACACAGTTTGTCCCTCCTTGTCATCTCCTATCACTGTTCCTCTCACTTGCTCTGCTTCAGCCTTATTAGTCTCTGTTGAACCTAGAACCCTCCAGGCACAGTCCAGTCTTGGGGCCTTTCTATTTTCTTTTCCTATGCACGGAATTCTCTTCACTGTGATAATCACAAAAGGTTTTTGCTGTCAGCTCCTTTATGTGTTTATACCTTCTCAGAGACCTTTCCTGGATAACTGGTCTAAAATTGCAAACCTCACTCCTCCACCCCATCTTCCTTCCCTGTTTTGTTTTTCTTTGAATTTCACATTATATAAATTTTACTTATTTGTCTTTACCATTGCTCCTTTCCCCCACCACAATGTAAGCACCATAAAGTCAGGGGTTTTGCTTCTTTTTTCACTGCTGTATTCCCACCACCTAGAAGAGCAATCAGTAAGTACTTACCTTGCCTGACTAGATAATTGATAGAAGTGTTCTTTTTTTTTTTTTTTGGTCTTTTTGTCTTTTTCCGTGTCCGGCAACGGATCGCAACCCTCAGTGTTGCCCCCGGACCGGACCGGGGACCGGCAACGGGATTGCAACCCTCAGCGTTGCTCCCGCGCCTCGCTCAGCCAGTGAGCGGGAACCGGTCTGTATGTGGGATCCGAGCCCTCGGGTGGGAGCACCACCGCGCTTCCCAAGCGGCACACTATCCAGTGCGCCACCGGGCCGGCCCAATAGAAGTGTTCTTTCAGTAAGACAGGACATTTTTGAAGTATATTTTAATGTATTTATACTTAGTATACTTTGATTTCTTCTGTTGTATATCTGGTTTATTATAATCTCAGTGATTATGATTTGTGGCTTTAAATGTTTTTTCTTAATCAAGACTGTGTACATGTTTCCTCCAAACCATTTAGAGGTTTGAGAGAAAACTTTAGCCATCCTCTTTTCATTCCCCACGAATGTGCTCACAGACTTAGACAAGTTAATGGCTAGAATTCAAGCCATTTTCTCCAAACTCATTGGCAAATAACAGCAAATATTTTGCAGATTTGAATTATTAAGAGCTCCGTGATTAAGATAATCATGGCTACAAATAGGGAGAGCCCCAAATTCAAGAAGCCCATTAGTAAATATTTATTGAGCCTCTAGTGGGTGCCTGTTACTATGCACGAAATTAAGGGAGACAGTGATAAATAAGATTGAAACATGGTCTTTGCCCTCTGATGAAGGAGTTAAACATTAAATGATTAAATTGTGATGAATACAAAGGGAAGAGTAAGAGTTTAGTGAATTGTTTAGTGTATGAGGAGGAACCTAATCTAGGCTAGATGAATTTGGAAGGCCTCTCACTAGATGGTAAGCTCTACAAGGTTAAGTAAGGACTTTGTTCACTTCAGTTTTCCCAGGGCCCAAAACTTTGACTAAACTCATTATATATTTGTTGAATGAATCAATTAATGAAATAGATGACATTTAATTTGAGACCTTAAGGATAGATATTAGCCTGATGAACGAAGAAAGAAGGATGTGTTTAAGTGGTCTAGGCTGAGATGGAACAGTATGTCCAAAGACCCTGATATAAGAAGGATCTTGCTATCTAAGGGCTAAAAGTTAAGGCCAGGTGTGGCTGGAGTTTTAAAGAACACTTCACAATGTAAACTATTCTTCCTCTCCTTCCTACTCCCCTCCTCTCTTAGTACTAATATTTTGGAAAGGGTCAGTATATTCATTCTATTGCTGCAAATTACCCCCAAACTTATCAGCTTAAAAATTATAATGAGGGCCAGCCCTGTGGCTCACTCGGGAGAGTTCAGTCGCTGGGAGCGCCGTGGCCGCCGTTTTGGATCCTATATAGGGATGGCCAGTGCGCTCACTGGCTGAGTGTGCTGCTGACCACACTGTGCTGATGCGAGCCCCTTACCAGTCAAAAAAAAAATTATAATGAACATTTATTGTCTCTCAGTTTCTGTGGGTCAGTAATTTAGGAGTAGCTTAGATGGATAATTTTGGCTCAGGGAGTCTCTCATGAGGTTACATCAAGATGTTGGCTGGTGCTGCAGTCATCTAAGGGCTTGATTAAGAATAGAGATTTGCGGGCCGGCCCGGTGGCGCACTGGATAGTGCGCCGCTTGGGAAGCGCGGCGGCGCTCCCGTCCGAGGGTTCGGATCCCAAATACAGACCG
>NW_007726404.1:75864-96583 GCF_000696425.1 Galeopterus variegatus | reverse complement strand
AGGAAAAAAAAAAAAAAAAAAAAAAAAAAAAAAAAAAAAAAAGAATAGAGATTTGCTTCCAAGATGGCTCCCTTACATGGCTGTTGGCAAGAGGCCTCTATATAGCACCATGAGGACAGGACTTCTCTACATAGTGTCTTCATGAAATGGCACCTGGCTCCCCCAAGAGTGAGGGAATTCAGAAGAGGGGGCTGAAGCCACAGAGTTTTTTTATGATGTAGCCTCAGAAGTTATATATTCCTCATACCCACAATATCCTAATGGTTACATAGGTCAGGCCCATTCACTGTGGGAGGAGGCTGCACAAGGGCATGAATACCAGGAGACAGAGCTCATTGGGAGCCATCCTGGAAACTGACTACCACAGAAAATTATTATTGTTACTCTTAGTTCCATGTTTTTTTAAAGGAGAGAGAGAATGTGAAATAGTTTGACTTATGTTCATGAATATAGGAAAAGGAAATTTTAATTATCACAGATAATTCCATGTTGAACGTTAACAATTCCTTAACATTTTAGTAATTCTAGTTTATCCTTATTTAGATACTCTCTTTTGAAGATGATAGTACAATCCTATTATACTCTTTGAAGTAGTGGGGAGTCATTTCTGGTGATTCACACACATTTTCTTCCCTTCCTCCTGGAACTAACTAATAGCTCCAAAATGCAGAATGCTCTGGAAATGATGGTGGGTAATCAATTGAATTGCATGAGTTTCAGACTCCTGGGCCATGTTAGTTTTATGTGCTAGGGGAGCTAGTTTGCCAGATTCAAGACAAAATTAATATCCCTTAATGTTAATAAAAGGTTTTGTTGTTTTTAGAATACAGAATACAAGGGGGAATATTGGGCAGAACATCCTACAATAAAAATTTTTTGGGAAGTATTTCACGACTTGCCATTGGAAAAGAAAAAACAATTTCTTTGTAAGTATTTCTAACTAGTTCCATATTTTGTGATACTGGAATCATAGTATTTTTCCAAGGAAGGTCTTGATTTACCTCTAAAATAGCATTGGTTCTTGTTATTTTGTTTGTTGATTCTTGCTATTGCATATTTTGTAATATAATGAACTATAACTGTGGTTATAATAAACTAGGATTGTAGAATTCCTTTTAGAATTTCTAAAAAGATCTTTGGAGTATAGCTGTTTTCTGTGTTGTCTTTTTCTCTTTGCTTCAGCAACAAACTTTGGGAGTTTCTGTAGAAAATAGAACTTGTCTTTTCCAGGCCTTTAGTTCCCTCATTTATGTCTTTTATCTGTTAAAATATGTATTTTTCTTTTTTTTGGTGGCTGGCCAGTTTGAGGATTTGAACCTTTGACCTTAGTGTTACAAGGCTGCAGTCTAACCAACTGAGCTAACCATTCTGAAATTTGTCAGAATTTATGTATCTAAATCAGTGACATTCCCTTGATATCCCTGCTATTGCCAAGAATATTTTTGGCAATCTTTTATTGAGAATATTGGCTAAGTTCTTTCTATATCATAAGGATGACAAATCATTATTCTTTGAAAGTGATTTGAGTTCTGTCTGCATGGTATAAATTTTTGATAAAAAATAGAAAAAAAATCAAAATCAGAACTGCATTTTGTATGTTGTTTATTGACTAGTTCTAAATGGCTCTTCCGAAAAGAAGGGCTCTAAAAATGTTTTTGTCAATGGCAATAGTCATTTATTGGTCAAACATTTATTAAACAGCTTCTGTGTGCCAATGTTAAGATTACACTTTTAAAGAAAAAATATTGTGTAGCTAGGTAGTTTAGTATGTTTCAAAAATCTTGTCTTCCACAAATACTGTAAGTAGGTTTCCACTTTAGAGCACATAATAACATAAAGCTTTGCTGCAGTTAAGTGTACTAAATATTACTTGTTGCTTGATATTGTTTTTAAGTGGTTGGCTGAATGATTTTTTTTCTTGGTAGTATTTTTGACAGGTAGTGATCGCATTCCTATTCTTGGTATGAAGAGTCTGAAACTAGTCATCCAGTCAACAGGAGGTGGTGAGGAGTATCTCCCAGTTTCCCATACCTGTTTTAATCTTCTAGATCTTCCTAAATATTCAGAAAAAGAAATTCTACGCTCTAAACTGATCCAAGCTATTGATCACAACGAAGGCTTCAGTTTAATATGACTTTGGAGTTGTTATAACTATTGTTTAATGCAAAAGCATTAAACTGTGTGTTTTCTTGTGGTGAATTCAGCAAGATGACAGATACTATTATAATTCTTACTTGCAAAATGTCCTATGCTGTGAGTATTCATGAAAGCCAAAAAATATCGAACATGAAGAAACCATTAATATTAAACTTATTGTACAGAATAAGTACATGGATTTTCCCCCATCTCCCAATAAACATACAAGTATTGTGAATACATTAAAGTTTTACTAAAATGAATTTTAAGAGTTTGAATATTTCAGAAATGATCCAGTGTGTGAGTGCATGGAAATGTTGCTTAATTTTTCTTAAATCACTGGGGTGAAAAACCTTTAACTTTGGCCTGCAGTAGTCATTTGATTATTTTTTCATTTTGTAAATAATGTTGTTTTATAATAAAATAGTTATGTTCTGATACCAGTAGTTTCCATGGTTGTAATTGAACTGAGCTTTTCAGGGATAAAAATTTTGATTTAAATCTTACTCTGAGAATCTATAAAAAGCAAAAACAAATAGCATGATGGAAAGTCTTTTCTTTTTTGAATAAATGTCTTTGTGCAAACCTAAATTACAAACAGGAATTATACTAAATAACTTGTAGTTCTTTCCTCTTCTGTGAATCCTCACATGCTGATATATGGGAGGTTGTTTACCAGAAAGCATGTTAATATTTAGTAGAAAGATCTTTGTCTCTACAGTTGCCAGTAATAGAAACATTGGCTACTATGAGAAACAATCAGTGGGTTATAGCTTTCCAAACTTTTGATGCTGCAGGTTAGTATTTAGTTAATTTTCAGTGCTTTAGAACTATTTCCTTGAATTTTAAAAAACATAAATCATAATAGTATGGTGCTGATGCTTAGTTATTAAAATGTAAAAGTGAATTGATACATGTGATTTTCTGCTATAATGCAAATATTTATTTTTTAAATTTATAAAAAATGCCATGAAAACTTCGCTTAATATTTAAACTTCCAGTGGTTCTCATAAGAATGTTGCAGAGGTCTCTTTAAATTTTGGATTGCTTGTTCCAATTCTTATAAATTTTGTACCTATTTTTTAATGTTTTATAGATGTCCACAATCTCATCTGCAATTCCAAAATCCAAAAAAGCTCTGGAAAAAATATTTTCCTATGTCATATTGCAGCAAAACCTGATCTGAATTGTTGAGGCTATTTATAATAGCCACTAAATGAGACAGTGACCCCCTTCATGGGTAAACCATCATGTGCCATTGATTAGGATATTATAGTCAGTGAAATAACTAACCAAGGGGGCTGGGAATAGCATAAATACTGGACTTTAAGTTAGGTTTTGCCAAGTATATAGCTTTACTATTAAAATGACTATAGCTTTCCTTTTAAAGTACATACTTGACCTTTTCCAATTTGTATAATGTAGACACATATCTTAAACAGATAATTTTCCTAGTACTAACAACAAACAGTATACCAGGGTGTTTACTTTTATCCACTGCAAAAGAGTTTGCGGGGGAGAGAAGTAGGAGATGTGGCAGCCGGCCTTTATATTGCATACTTCTTGAATTCACTACACCTCCATTTGCTATTGTCCCTCAAATCCCAAAGTCCTGGTCCCTCTGTCATATGACTTTGTCAAGTCCTTTGTTGGCCCTGCCCTGCCTTTTCCCCACATTTTACCTGGGAAGGCCCCTGGCCTAGAATGGTTGAAATATTAGTTTTGAAACATTTGGTGATGCACCATCTTCTACAATCAGCACCATCAGTGTTTGCAAAGTACTGAATGAAATGTAGGGTGAGGAGAAAGCTAATACAGCCCTCAAAGCTATATAAATTCTGAAAGATTTAAAAATTTATACCTTAAACAATGTAAGCTAACAGAAAAAAGTCAAATGACAATTTTAATAGACTTTGTTAAAACAGTGTACAAGTATAAAACACTGGTTTTGTATTTCAAAAGTTGGAGGAAGATATCCAGTCATTAAACAGTCTACAAAACATATGCCAGTAGATTACATAAAAGACTATGTACAATATAAAAAGAGCTGAAAACAGTCTTCACTGTAAAAATAATTTAAAACAAATTTTTCAATTTAAAATATCTATAGCACAAACACATCATGCAAATGGAAAACTAAATATACTGCATTCTTTAAAAGCCAAATAAATTCAGATTGAGACATCTTTTAGGTAGGTAAATGGCCATTCAATACAATTTTTTTCCTCTGGCAGTAATGATCCTAGCTGGGTATTTTATTTATAAAGAACAGCTGTGGTTCAAACCCTTTTTATTGTAATAAATACTAAAGCAACAAAGGAATACTTTATAATTTGGAGTAATGTTCGAAAAAGGTCTGGAAAATAAATGCTTACTGTGCAATTTTATAAAGAATGAACTTTTTTGAAAGGCTATAAGCTTCTGCAGCTGAGAAAGTTGATCTCTAGTTTTAAGGCAGGCTAAGCTTTAAATAAAGATATGTTACAAGAACTAGTTTCATTCATTTACATCATGTTCATCTCCATAATACTAGGCTAGCAGTTTGGTATTTATTACACCAAATCCGCCCAACAGGAGACATGTACTTTCTGGCTGAATTATATTATTAACATCTTATTACTTTGGAATTGTAATCAGGGTCCTGTTGCTCTCCTCAATGGGAAAACAGCAGTCCAAAATATTACACTCTCCCCAGTAGAAGTACCATTATTACAGATTCAGAAGCTTTGCATATTCACATCTTGGCAGTTTAATACTTGTGAAAAAGGATCAATACAAGCTCTACCACAGTGATAGGTATTTAAACAACAATGGCAAAGATTTCAAAACTAAGGGGATCCAGGCAGGCACCATTATCTCTAAAGCGACTGAAACATTTCCAAAGCATTTATTTGTTTTTCAGGTTAGTTTTATGAGCCAATATAGACATTAATTACTACATGTCTGCAGGAAGTACAAAAGCCATCTTAATTTGAACAATAAATATTCTTGGAACTCTTAGCACCAAGTCTTACTTAGAAAGTAGACAACTGAGTGCTCTCCCACATATTGCTGACTTCCTTCTATTCACATTGCATGTCATTTGAGATTTTTAAAAAGTTAGCTGCCACAAGTTTTGGAAAATGCCAGTGTTTAAAAATAGGTAATTGTGCTAAAGAATCAAAAGTTTAGCAGAACAAAGATTTTGAGGACTTCAAATCATTCAATGTTACAAAGAAAAGTGTGAAAATACCATTCTTTGGTCTAGATAAGCTGTTCCCTTTACATTAATTTAACATTCCAATGGCTTTTTGAAAACTTCAAAATGTTGAAACTTACTAGGCAAAAACAAGAAATAATATATACATATAGATGTATCATACAAATGAACCTTTAAAGAAAGTGAGTCTTAACCATCAGCTGATTAAAGATACTTAGTACCTTTCTTTAAAAAAAAAAAAAATTTAGTGTTGAGTTTACAAGTACAGAAATAATGAAGTTAAAAATTATCCATGAGAACAATCTATTTTACCAGTCTATAAATATTACACCTTCTGGTTTCCTTGCTCTATTGAGTTCACAAGTAAACATTCTTCTTGACATGCTAAAGTTCCTAATGCTGGTGGAACAATTTCCATACCTAGACAATTATTACATTATGATTTGTTTGATGGATACTTCATGTCTATTACTTCCTGTTTCATGGATATAGCTTCATTAACTGCTTCTTGATCACCTCCATCAGCTCCAAGTCCAGTTCCTCCAGCTCTCTCTAGAACATCTGCATCATCTTCCAAGCCATTGTAGAATTCTTCAATCTCACTTTCATCCTCCATAGGTTCTTCTAAACTTGGACTCTGGCATGTTCCACTATCACTATTACTGCCACAAGAACTAGAGGATAAGACGTCATCTTCAGAGTCTGAATATACCTCAGCGCCATGAAAAATGTAACGATTTGGTGGTAAAAACAGGTACTGATTACCTGAAATATAGTAATAAAAAAGAGAAATACTAGTTATTATCAGTTTTCTAAGACTAACTTGGTCTCACTGAGCAGTATGGAATTAAGTGTAGGTTCCAGCTGTGCCTTTTGTAAGTATCATTACTAGAGGCTACTACTATTAGTGTTTTTTAAAAACAAGGTGTAGGGCTGGCCCAGTGGTGCACTGGAGAGTGTGCCGCTTGGGAGCGGAGCAGCGCTCCCGCTGAGGGTTCGGATCCCATGTGGAGACTGGTTCCCGCTCACTGGCTGAGCGTGGTGCGGGCGCAACACCAAGGGTTGCGATCCCGTTGCCGTTCCCCGGTGTGGGCGCGACACCGAGGGTTGCGATCCCGTTACTGGTCAGTAAAAAAAAGACAAAAAGGAAAAAAAAAACAAGGTGTAGACAACTTAGTTCTGAGTTCAAATCTTAGTTTTCTCACTTACTAGCTTTGTAAATTTGTAGCGGTATCTCTCTGTGCCTCAATTTCCTCATTTGGAAAATGAAATAATTTTCACAATAACCCTAAGAGTTAAGTATGAAAAAAGGTAGAGAACATATTCAGTAAAGGTTACTTAAATAATTCCTTTGAAGAGATTTGTTGAAAATGAAATGACATATCCAGTGCAACCTATGATAGGATACCCAATTCATGTATGTTAAGGTAAATATTGCCATTTTTTTCTGCCTATTATAAATCTAAAATATTTTAAATATTTTGTCATTAATATCTTCACCACTTATTCAAAGTGTAGTCTGTGGACACTGGGAATTCTCAGGCCCTACCACCCACCACCTGAATCAGAATCTGTATTTTTTACAAAAGTCCTATACACATTAAAGTTTGAGAAGCACTGATCTAGCATTAGCATTGGACTATATCTTCTCCCAAATTGATATTCATAGTATATGAGGGTACTTCAAAAAATTCATGGCAAGATTTGTATTATTTTTTAATTGTATGAACTTTTTCCATGAACTTTTTGAAGTACAATCAAATAAGACTTATTTAACCTATGATGACAAGTAAAGTCCCCTCTGTTCCTCCCCTTAAACCATAAACCCCCAGGTCAAGAACTCCTCTCCTCTAAGATGTTCTAGTCTTAGAGCACCAATTTGAATCCCTGAATACTAATAGAGTTCTTAAAAGTCTACAGCACACTGAATCAATCCCAGGTCAAAAAAATTGTACATGAAAGGTGGGATTCCCTAAAACTTGATAATGAAAAGTTTTCTACCCTTGAATTCACAAGAACAAGTAGCTCCTACCTTAAGTCTATTTTCATGCACACTAAAGTTTATATTTACTGCACCATATCCAAAACTGAGTTAAAAAGCCTGGTTACCACATTTGTAGATGGCATGTCATTCCAGATACTTAGCATACCTAAGTTTCTCTTCAAAATGGCTCTTACACTTTTTGTTTTTTGGTTATGTTTTTTTTTGGGTGGCTAGCCAATACAGAGATTGAACACCAGACCTTGGTGTTACCAGCACTATGCTCTAACCAACAGAGCTATCCACCCAGCCACTATACTTTTTATTTTTGGCAGCTTGCTGGTGTGTGAGGATCCGAACTCTTGACCTTGGTTTAGAATACCCCACTCTAACCAACTGAGCTGACTGGCCAGTCCCACACCTCAAAACTTTTTTATACTGCATCATGACCCAGTCCTCAACCTGAAACAAAGTATATTATGTGTGACAATTCTGACCTAAACTCACAAAAACTGATGTCATAGTCCACTACAAATTACAGTGTAAAAACCACTCATTTTCTTCTGTTACACAAGAATGCGTACTGGTTTTTTAAGACAGCAGTATTTACATAGTTGGAGCAAGGAGTCAAATACAGTTGACCCTTGAACAACACAGGGGTTAGAAGCACCAAACCCTGTGCACAATCAAAAATCCATGTAGAACTTTTGACTCCCCAAAACTTTACTAATAGTCTACTGTTGACCAGGAGCCTTATTGGTAATAAACAACACATATTTTGTATATGTATTATATCCTGTACTCTTATAATATATTGTAAGCTGGAGAAAATATTAAGAAAATCATAAAGAAAAAATACATTTTACAGTACTGTACATATATTTATTTAAAAACCATGTGTAAGTGGACTCGCAAAGTTTAAACCTGTGTTCAACAGTCAACTGAACTTGCACTCCAGTGGCTAACAGAAAACCCCACCCGGCGCTTTTAACTGAGACATCTTTGAATCACTCCCACTCAAGTCCTTTAAGGAATACCCAGCACATGGCTGTCCTGCACTTTTCTTTCTATTGTTTTGACCCACACATCTAAAAAAATGTCTTTTTCTGTCCTAGGCCCCTGAAGTATTAAATAATCTATTTCTCAGCCCAAGGACCCAATATCTGTATGTTTTTGTGTTTCTACTTGACAGCCATCAAAGAAAGATTAAAAGTTTACCTCATCTATGCTTTCACTTCCTCCTTTTAACCTTGACCTCACAGACAGAAGTAGAAATAGATGATGACTATGGCTAACTAAAATGAGTGAAGTCTAACAGTCATTTGTTTTTAACAGCTACAACTTACACTCTTTACATCTTTTTAAATTTTTACAATTCTATAAAGTATGTGCTAATTTATTCCCATTTTAGGAATAAATTAGCACATACCTTATAGATTAGGAAACTGAGAAATTAAATAACTTTGCTCAAGATGCAGCTGAGACAACAGAGGTCTAATTCCAAAGCGTGTACCTGTAAGGCCTTCTACACTGTACAGTAAAACCAAGTGTAATATAAGAGATGATTCCAAGTTTACTGTTACCTGGGGCAAGGAGTTTTATATGTTTGACACCATCTGTCAAAAAGATGTTTAAGGAAACTTCGCACTCCAAAAGTCTTCCAATGTACAGGTAGATTTATATATTACTAAATCAGTAGCAATTTTTCTACTTCTAACTTCTGCCACATTTGCAAATATAAGTATTCTTGTATGCTTTTTTAGTTTCCCCTGGACAGACTTCCTCTACTTTTAACTCCCTACTTATTAAGAAGTTAGATGCTTTAGAAAGCCTTCTCTAACCTAATCTTTGAGTATTATCTACCTTTGGGTCATGTTTTTGTTCAAAACAATAAAGTGCTTTATTCTCCTTTGGCAGCGCCTGTGCTAAAATATGAATATTTATCACCTATTTTTATAATTATATACAAACATTAGTAGATTAACTTACCACAGTGCCTAGTATGGAAAAGGCCCAAAGGCTTATATTCAACAACTAAAATTTATTTACACCAAATGATTGGAACACTTCATTGTTTCATCTAAAATATGTCAGTTTCCAGCACGTATGGTAAATAGAATGAGACAATGTTCTAAGTTGTGCAAGACTGTTGCATCTAAGTTAAAGAGTACATATATATTTTTATACTGCTTAAATTAGGATTTTTTTCTTTTCCTTTTTGTCTTTTTTACTGACCGGTAACGGGATCGCAACCCTCAGTGTCGTGCCCATACTGGGGACCGGCAACGGGATCGCAACCCTCGGTGTTGCGCCCGCACCGCTGAGCGGGAACCAGTCTCCACATGGGATCCAAACCCTCGGTGGGAGCGCCACTGCGCTCCCAAGCGGCGCACTCTCCAGTGCACCACCGGGCCGGCCCTAAATTAGGATTTTTCACATATGTGCTACTACTTGGACTTATAAACATCAATTTCCAGAAAGCAGTTTCACCTATGTTAATACTAACTGTTAAAGACTTTGCACGTGTCAAAACAGGGTCTACATGGTATTCCAGAAATTCAGTGAGAAGAATCAGATGTTTTCTAGATCAGAGACAACACAACATAGTGGTTAAGGGGGCAAGCTCTGTGGATACCACCTGGAATCTAATCCAGCTCTTCAACTTCCTAGTTGTTACTTTGCATGAGGTACTTTACCTCTACGGTCCTCAGTTTTTCCACCTGTAGCAGAGAAGTAATAACAGTTTCTACTTTATAAGATTAAGATCAGATAATATATATGATAGAGTTTGGGTACGCTGTCCCCTTCAAAGCTCACGTTGAAATCTGATCCCCAACTTGGCAATGTTGGGAGCAGTTTGGATGATGGGGGTGGATGTCATGAATAGATTAATGCCCTCCCTGGGGGTGGGGGTAGTGAGTGAGTTCTTGCTCTATTAGTTCCCACAAGAGCTGGTTGTTTAAAGAAGACTGGCACCTCCCCTTCCCTTCCTCCCTCCCACCTTGTGATCTTGTGCCATGAGTAGAAGCAGCCTGAGGCCCACGCCAGATGCAGCTGTCCCAGAATCATAAGCCTATACGAAGTTATCGGATCTTGTGCCATGAGTAGAAGCAGCCTGAGGCCCACGCCAGATGCAGCTGTCCCAGAATCATAAGCCAAATAAACCTCTGTTCTTTATAAATTACCCAGTTTTAGCTATTCTGTTATAAGCAACAGAAACAAATATAGTATATACAGCAGCTGACCCACAATAAGCACTCAAATTTCAGTCAAATCTCAGCTAGAGCTCTCACGAGATAATGGGAGAGGATGCAATACCAACCCATTCGTGACTTAGTATCTATGTTCCCGACTCCTAGAGAAACAACACCATATAGAACACCGTTAAAATTAAACACTCTTTCTTCCCCACATTATGTAAGATACCACCAGACTTTACCTTTCCCTAACTTATGAACTTTATAGTTTCTCTAAACACAAATCGACTGTTCCACCCAGCTACATAAAGCTGCCCTATCAACTAACCTGCCAAAATTGTTAATTTCTTGCAAATATTTTGTTACAATGATTATACTTTAAAAAGCCTTTCTTACCATCAAGCCGCTTACTAATCTGCTCCTTGGCAACTCTATTGGGCCACAACTTTCTCACAGTTTCAGCAACCGAAGTTCTTTCACTGTTCTCTCCAGTATTGGAACTGACATTCTTCAAATCCGGATGTTCCAACTGTTCGGTAATACTTTCAGCGTTTGTAGTAGAAGTCTGTACTTCCTGTGATTTTTCTTCCATACAACTTTCTGATTCAGACACATCTAAATCATCAACATTACTCTTAGGTGCTTGGTCTGAAAGTGTGACAATCACTTTAGAATCTGGTGGTGAAATTCTTTCTGGTGAACTTGAGTCTTCTGAAATTTGAAGAGGTGTGGGTGGCAACTGTGACAAATGAGACAATTCTCTTTGTGTTCGTGGAGGTTTTTCAGTTATTTCTGAAAGCTTTACAGGGTTACAGCAAAGTTTGGCATATTCACCACCTAACCTATGACACAATTCATTAATTATGACATCACAGTCTCCAAGCAGCTCCACATCAAAATGCAGATGAGGCAAAGGTTCCCTATTAATTAATATCTGAGGCACTTCATGGGGTATGGAACCTAAAAATAGGGTGAAAAATAAAAATTAGAAAAAGGGAGAGGAAATTAAACCACAACAAATGCACCATGCAAAAACCTAGCAAGGACCTGGGCTCCAAATACTAAAAAGACAAAAAAAAAAAAAAAAAAAAAAAAAAAAAAAAAAAAAAAAAAAAAAAAAAAAAAAAAAAAAAGAAAAGAAACCCTCCACTTATACTTAACCAAGCCATTACATTTCATCAAGCTGTATTGCAGATGAGCAGTTCAACAAGCATATTCTAGAAAATTTCCGGTTCTGCTCCTGTTACCTGCTTACCGCTTAACAATCTTCTCAGACTTTGCCATTCTGTACCTCAATTTCCTTGTCTGTAGAATGGGTATAATAAGTTCTTTTCCACAAGGTTGTGGTGAAGATATTTAAATGAGTTAATATGTCACGTGCATAGAAGAGTTCTTGGCACATTAAGTATTAAAGTCATACAAATCTGTTCTACACTATTATAAACCTATGTTTACATTTAAAAAAATTATCTTTGCCTATCAGCATCACACTATTATACTACCCAAAAGAAAGCTTTTAAGGCAGAGAAAGCCTTTGAATTTGCTTTTTTATTTTTTTTTATTTTTATTTTTTTTTCCTTTTTGTCTTTTTTCGTGACCGGTAACGGGATCGCAACCCTCAGTGTTGCGCCCGCACCACGCTCAACCAGTGAGCAGACTGGTCTCTATATGGGATCCGAACCCTCAGCGGGAGCGCCGCTGCGCTCCCAAGCGCCGCACTCTACCAAGTGCCGCACTCTACCAAGTGCGCCACCAGGCCGGCCCTAAATTTGCTTTTTTAAACGAGGGCTTGCATATTAAATTTCCATGTTTCATTTCATTACAAATTGTCCTATATTCTACTTTAAAAGAATCTCACAGCTATTTAGGGAAGACTGAGAGTTAACTGCTAAAACCACCAGACATGAACTGCAGAGCTTGACTCCACATTCCTTCCAGCTATTTCCTCTGGCTACCTAATTGATTGACTACTGAGGTAAGGGTTTAATTCTCTGGTTAAAGGTTTGCACTATTGTCTCCTCTCCTCCTTCCTTCACTTATGAAAGGACATATCTGATGCAACTGAAATCTCTCTCTTACCCTCTTTCTCCCTGGCTTCCTCACTACAGGGTGAAAAAAGGTAGTATGAATACATGTACTAACAAAATTTTCCCAAAAATAGACTTAAATCATACATGAGCATTTTCATACACACAAACATCCTGGTTGGCAAGCTAGATCCATCTACCACCATTCTGACATGCCATGATTGTTATTATAAGAACTAATCATTTTGAGCCCCCAAATTCATCTTACATAAGTATATTACACTTCTATCAAGCTACACACCTGAACTTACTGTATATGAAATCAATTAAATTTGAAAGATCAATTGTAATCTTATCAAGACTGAAAATACATGAACTAATAAGGACTGTTTCATATCTGTATGTAAATAAACTGAAGCTAACCCCTGCCACATTCAAAACACATTCCATTAAAAAGTATAAATTGAACTGTTTCCCTTTAACTTTTCATATAAATTAGGATTAAAATTTGACATTACTTCTGTTTTGATAGACCGTCCACCCCCACCAAAATGTCAGATTCTTCTATCTTCATGAATAAGAATGCCATCTAAAAATAAAGTTTAGCTCTTCACCACTTTTAAACAGAAACAGAATAGGATCATTAGGATCTATTATACAGATCCACACCCATGGTGTTATACATAGAAATGTCCAGAAACCACCACTAACTTACTTGGAATGAGCGCGACTGGTCTTACTTTCAGGGAAGACCCAATAACAATGAGAAGATCAACTTCATCTTTATCATACTTCATGGCTCTATGAAACTGTTCTGGTAAATTTTCACCAAAAAAGACAATCTCTGGTTTCATGATAGCAAGTGGTTCGTCAGCTGGGCACCTAGGACATCGAGGAACTACCTGCATGTTCCAGATTTTGGTTGAGGTGGGAAAAGTGATGGGAAAGCTGAAGTTAGAAGTGGTCAATATTTCCACACTTCCTCAGAATACACTTCCGAATCAGCAAAGAAAACAGAAAAGCTGTGGCTAAACAGCAGGGAAAACTGGATACAACCTAAATATCAATTGCCAATGACAAGGTAGTTTATTAACATACAATGAAACATATACAGTGAAATACTATGCTGCTATTATAATACCTATGTAGAAGTATATTTGACATCCAATAGTCCAACGTATATTCTAAGAGGGAAAAAAATAATTATGTATACACATATATTGGGACTTAATCCTTTTTGAAAAACTATATATGCAGCTAATCACATAGGACATATTTCTGGATGATTTTTATTTTCTGCTACATTTTTTGGCAGCATGCATGAAATACTTTCAAATGTTTTAAACAATTAATACAACTAATTTAAGATTCTAAATCTGACAGGTACTAAAAGGGAGGGAAGGGAGACAAACTAATGTAGCAACACCTCCCTTATGATCTGGCTTTATTTTAGGCTTAGATATGAAGGAGCCAATTTCGTCATTTGAAGAGACATGGACCAATGTCTTCTACTTAAGGTATTGAAAGGTTCTTTGTATTTCATCAGATTTCCCAATGCTAACACACTTCCTTCTTGGATCTTTTTGTATCACATAAATAATTTTAAGGGGGAAAAAAAGGATGTAGGGGCAAAAGAAGAAACAAATCAGAGAGCGCACGATTCCTAAAATATGGATGATAAATTACCTGATTAAAAATATCTCCTCGTACAGCTTCACAGTCAACTTTGTATTTACAAATCAGGCAAGATGCTGTTGCAAAGGAACCTAAAAACAACCAACATATATACATTTATTAAAGGACTATTTCCACTGACCAGTTAGCTCAGATGGTTATAGCATGGTTCTGATAACACCAAATTTTCACCAAAATGATCCCTGTACTGACCAGCTGCCAAAAAATTATTTTTTTTAAAAAAGGGAATATGGGCCGGCCCGGTGGCGCACTGCTACAGTGCGCCGCTTGGGAGCGCGGCGGCGCTCCAGCCGAGGGTTCGGATCCCACATACAGACCGGTTCCCGCTCACTGGCTGAGCAAGGTGCGGGCGCAGCACCGAGGGTTGCGATCCCGTTGCCAGTCCGGTCCGGGCGCGACACTGAGGGTTGCGATCCGTTGCCGGACACGAAAAAAGACAAAAAGGAAAAAATAAATAAATAAATAAATAAATAAAAAAGGGAATATTTCCATTTCTTGTACATACCACAAAGATTATAAAATTTGACACTGGAAAAGTTAAAGACTTTTAAGATTTAAATAGACTGCACAGGAGAATCGGGATGAATAATTAAAATATATATACAAATATATATAAAAATAATAGTAGAAACGAATCCTCAATTGCTGAGATGTTGAGAGAATGATGCCTTCTAAAGCTACTCTTTTCAATAAAATAAACTAATTCCTGCAGTGCTAAAAGTCTGTGGAGTTGGAAGAATCCAATCTATTACATGGGCTCAACAGTTGTGTTTTCAAAACACTTTACAGATACTTAAGAAAATGGCCTGTTCATACTTATTTAGATTGAATGTCTTCTAAATTTCTGAATCCTGTACGTCTTAACTACTCAGATCCTTTGGTTTCATAAACTAAAGATGGAGAAGATGGCATATTTCTTCACACACAGCCAATACTACTTTTGTAACCACAAAATTATTTAAAATAATTGAATAGCAAGCAACTGCAATGTCTTTTGAAATCCAGACATACAACGATATCTGATTTTTTGTGGAATTAAGTGTAAAGGCCAACACTTCTGATTTCATTATTTCTGCATTCTACTCTTCTTGTTATCTGCAATTAATCAGATAATATGATTAAAGAATAATGCTTAATCTCCATTCCTGGATGGTAGCCTGCTTTCTAATACTGATCTTTCCTATAAAGCTAATAAATTACAGAGAGCCATTCTGAAGTTTACTAACCATGACACTGAATTATCCTTTGGATTCCCGCAACCTGTTCCAACGTATCTATATTCTGAGTATAGTTGCGAAGTAGTTTTCCTTCCTTATCTGACAAGGCTATGAATTTGTGACAAAGAGATGGTTGGAATTGTCCAGGATATATTTCCTATATGCAAAAGGTAGAGAAAAGCTTACATTAATGAAGTAAGTATAACAGATGTCACAGGTTTCACATAAAACTACCAATAATTCCCCATGTATAAATTTTAAAATAATGAGCATTTTAAAGCAGGTAGATGGGTGCAACACACACCTAAAAAAAGGATTGTTGCTGTAATATGTACAAAACTCAGCAATTGGTGAACTTGGCCCCCTTGATGCAAAGGTAACATCGACCCATAAACATCTCTAATAAATGTTAATAGATATTTTAATAAAAGTCAGAAGTAATACACACCTTAGAGTATCTAATTTTTGTTGGCTGCAAATTCAGGTTTTCTTTAAGGAAAAAGGGGAAAAGTTTAAACTGAAATTACAGATAAAGGTATGGTGACTTGTCTTTATTAAACTAAAAAAAGGAACCGTCAATGTAAGATATTAAAAAAATATTTCCTTGATTCATCATTCATTATAAATAATCACCCTGGAAGTTTAAAGCTAAAGTTTTAATTCCTTACCAAAATTGTTTTCCTTCCATTGCACAGGCACATACTGGTATAGTAATAGAGTTGCTCATGAATGCTGAGTTGCTGGATATTGTGTGTGTGTTTTTCCCCCCAAATAATGCTTCAATGCTGTTTCTTCTTTAAAAACAAAGAATTCAGATATACACATGGCAAAAAGATCAGAGAGAGAGTATCAATTTTGGTCCTCCCAACTTTTGACAGTGTTTTTTTTATTAAATTTCATTTAGTAAGTGACTATGGCAAAGGAAGTTTCTTCTCTACTTTTTTCTAGTAGAAGTAGTAATGCTATCCTCTACTTACTTCCTTACCATTCATTACAGGTTCTAACCTATCATAATCAAAAACTAGACACAACCATATATCCATCAATAGGGAACTGGTTGTATAATTATGGTACATCCATAATAGCTGAGTATGCAGCCGTTAAAAAGAATGAGGGAGATCTAGATGCACCGACCTGGAAAATGGTCCATGACGCACATGAAAAAAGCAAGTTAGTCACCAATGTGTGTAGTTTTTGTTTTTGTTATTAAGCAAAAATGGAAATTATATGCACATGTATATAGACGGCCATATAAACAATCAAATCAGGAAGGATACAAACAAGCTGTAAACAGAGGCAGGGGTACTTTTTCACTTCTGACACTATACAAAAAGGTTTAATGATGAAATTAAAGATGACTTTACTTTTTACCTATTTAATATTTCAAATTTACTTTTAAAATGTTATCTACCACACAAGCAGGATACCTTCTAGGTAAAACTTAATAATAAGCTAATCCCATGATAACTACCACGTACATGTCCATATGCTGCTAAAAATTATTATGCAAAAACCCCAAAATTTTGCCTTACATTCAAATGTTTATCATAAATAAACTTCATGAAAACCCCTTGCAATTTAAGAAACAATAATGTAGGAAGAAGTAGCAAGTAAACAGCTTATTAAAGTCAATGTTTATAGAAAATCAAAAGCCACATTATGATTTAGAATATTAAGTTATGGTATGTAAACCACTGTTTTCTCCCCAGGGTGCTTCGTTCTAGTACAGCTGACCCTTGAACAACACAGGTTTGAAGTGTAGATAGGTCCACTTACAACTGGATGTTTCAATAAATATATTGGATAAGTTTTGTTTAGGTGTGTCATGAATGCAGGTTACTTTACTACTTAAGCAACGATGTGCAGCACTCCCTCACTCTCCTCCCCTGCTAGGGTCACACAACCCGGGGGAAAGCAAGGGAGTCAAAAGTTATGGAGAGATTTTTGCCATGGTGCAGGCAGGGGAGTTGACAGTGCACCAACCTCTGCACTGTTCAAGGGTCAACTGTATATAATACATATAACATACAAAATATGTGTTGACCAACTGTTATCTGTAAGACTTCTGGTTAACAGTTAGCTATTAGTAAAGTTTTGGGGGAGTCAGAAGTTATTCTCAGATTTTCAACAATGTGGAGATCTGCGTCCCTAATCCTCACATTGTACATTCATGAGATTACACATCCTGGTAAAGCCCCTTCTGAAAAATAGCTTTTAGAGTATTTTAATCAATATTTGAATAGCCTAGGCAACAGATAAAATAGGATTTAAAGTAGGAAAAGTGATAACAGCATGCCAAACAGAAGAAGAAATGACTAATCCCAAGGGATGGTCAAAGAGCAAGATTATCAAAACTCCACCCTCCTTGAATTAACTGTGTGCAATGTTCCCTCCCCCCTTTTTTAAAGGGACGGTAAGAAACACAAAGATGTGCGGGACACTAGGCTTAGCTCTACACTCCAGTTTCCTTTCATGTTCAGTCTGTAACAATTCAAGGTAGTTTACCCTTTAAAGTTACAAATCAGTTCCTATACTTGGAGATATCTTATGGACGTTCTTGTTTTCTTTTATAAGCCTACATTTTCTGTGTGAGAACCAAAATGACTTGAGCCTTATCTTTGTCTATTTCCTTTTAAATACAAAGTAGACCATGTCTAAATTATTAGATTTAAATATAATGCTCAAACTAAGGGATAAAACCTAAAATAGAAAAAAAAAGTTACTCTACAAGGACTGCTTTAATAGGAACCACTCCTAAAACAGGCTCTTAACATGAAGCCTGCTAACAGCCAGATCACTGGGGATCTGTGACATGCTATCCCTGTTCTAAGCAAGACAGGCCATCCCAGATCTGAACACCCTAAAGCCCTTTTGCAGAACCAATCTTGAGGGCTAGGCCGTTCTGTTATTGTCATATGGATCCTTATAGATTGAGTAAAAGCAAAGCTGGGACCAAAGGCCCAAAACACTACAAAAATAAACTCTGCTTCCACGCAGCTGTGTCTGGAAACATTCAAATAATCCAGGAATTGGCCACAGGCAACCAGTGTGGTCAACACAAAAGCTTAAAGCTTAGGACTACCTGATACAGCGTGTTTTCATGCAGAAAATGGCTTTTCTTAAGACACACTATCTGCTTTCTTCCCCAAATTTCTAGCAATATGCCTAGAAGAACCCCAGTCAAAGGCAGGGGTTTAACTGCAGCCCCTCAACACTAGAAAGGTTCAAAATTTTAGAGATGTCAATATATGCTAATACCTGCTCCTACGGGAAGTAGAGTTGGTAAGAAACCAAAACCTAAATTCTCCATGCTACCAAAAAGAGAAATAAAAACATCAATCCGGGTAAGGAGAATCCCTATCTTGTTTCATTCATTCCATAAAACCACACTTGAATAGACTACTCAGTATCTTGATTAAAATACTTACTACTATAAAATCAAGTTAGTCACCTGACAAAGATATTCAACTTTTTTTTTTTTTTAATGGGAACGCATGGGTCAGCACACTTTTTCCATACTAGGACAGCATTTAGCAAATATTTTGGACTTTGCAGGCCATCCAATCTCAGGCCATATGGTCTCTGTCACAACTACTTGGCTCTGCCACTGTAGTGCAAAAGCAGCCACATACAATATATGAATAAATGAGCATGCCTGTGTTCCAATAAAACTATATTTATGGAGATTGACACTAGAATTGCATATAATGTTCATGGGCCACAAAATATTATTCCTTTGAATTTTTTCCAGCCATTTAAAAATTAATTCTTAGCTGGTGGGAGGGGGGAGGAGGGTGGAACCAGAGAGACGTTGGTCAAAGAACACAAAATCTCAGATAGGAGAAGTTCAGGACATCTATTGTACAAGATCATGAATAGAGTTAATAACACAGCATACACTTAATAACGGCTGAGAGTAGATCTTAAGTGTTCTCACCACAAAAAAATGGTACGTGAAGTAATGAATTTGTTCATAAGCTTGATACAGCCATTCCATATCATATACATATATCAAAACATGTTGTACACCATAAAAACACACAATTTTTATTTGCCAATTTTTATTTATTTATTTATTTATTTTTGCAGCCGGCTGGTACAGGATCCAAACCCTTGATCTTAGTATTATAATACTGTGCTCTAAACAACTGAGCTAACCAGCCAGCCCTATCGATTCTAATTAATTAATTAATTAATTCTTAGCACTCAGGCTGTACAAAAAATAGGCAGTGGGCCATGTTTAGACTGAGGCCACAGTATGCCAATCCCCACATGAATCTAACATAAAAGAATTCTAAGTAGTTAAGCTATTAGTTACCACTTGAAGAACTTTTAGTATGTACCAGGCATAACATGAGCACTTTTATTTCACCTTTATTATAATGCTGTAGATAAGGCTGAGGGCTGGGTTTTTACATATTTAAATGGTTGTAAAGAAAAACAAAGAACATGTGACAGAGACCCCATGTGGTCCACAAAGCAGGCCACATATTTACTACTTGGTCCTTTCCTGAAAATTTTACTGACCCTGCCGTAGACATCTTATACACACATTTTGCAGATGGAAAAAACCAAAGCACAGAAATAAGTTGCCATTTTGGTCATAAGAGCCAGTAAACAGCATAGCTATCACTCAAACCCAGTTTTAATACTTAAATCCAGCTCTTAATCACTGAGCAATACTCACTACCTTTTCAATTTTTCATCTTTCAACCTCAAGTTTCCTATTTTGCTTTTAGGCTAAGCACCATTTCTATTACATACTGCAAACTAGTCTAACTGACTAAGACTAGCCTATACAAGTCTAGTAAATACACCTCATTTTGCTCACTTTCATGGGATTACTAGAGGCTGGAATTCCAGTAAACCTAATATAAAAACACGACACTCTTCAAGAATATATAATATTACATGGGCTGGCTGTTAAGCTCACTTGAGACAGCATGGTGCTGATAACACCAAGGTCAAGGGCTCAGACCCCGAACTAGCCAGGCACAAAAAACAAAAACAAAAACAAAACATATTTCCCATAAACCAATATGAAAATGAAAAGCACCCAAATAGGGGAAAAATGGGGCCGGCCTGGTGGCGCACTGGATAAGTGCGCCGCTTGGGAAGCGCGGTGGCACTCCCGCCCGTGGGTTCGGATCCCACATACAGACCGGTTCCCGCTCACTGGCTGAGCGAGGCGCGGGGGCAACACTGAGGGTTGCGATCCCGTTGCCGGTCCCCGGTCTGGTACGGGGGCAACACTGAGGGTTGCGATC
>NW_007726404.1:0-75851 GCF_000696425.1 Galeopterus variegatus | reverse complement strand
CGGAAAAAAAAAAAAAAAAAAAAAAAAAAAACAAATAGGGGAAAAATGGGGCCGGCCTGGTGGCGCACTGGATAAGTGCGCCGCTTGGGAAGCGCGGTGGCACTCCCGCCCGTGGGTTCGGATCCCACATACAGACCGGTTCCCGCTCACTGGCTGAGCGAGGCGCGGGGGCAACACTGAGGGTTGCGATCCCGTTGCCGGTCCCCGGTCTGGTACGGGGGCAACACTGAGGGTTGCGATCTGTTGCCGGACACGGAAAAAAAAAAAAAAAAAAAAAAAAAAAACAAATAGGGGAAAAATGGGTAAGAACAAAGAGATAATTCAAAGATATACACAGGGCCAGTAGTAAAAATTAGTCATCCACACTAATAAAAACAGAACAATAATGTAAGATGCTAAGTTTTTACCTATTAAATTTACACTTTTGGGGTTTTTTTTGGGCGGCTGGCTGGTATAGTAATAAGTTTTTAAACTGCCTTAAAACCAATCCTATATAGGTGTACAGTCGAGCTAAGCATCTATAATTAACAGTAATTTACTGCATGTTCTCAAATAGCTAGAAGAAAGATCAAATGTCCACATCACAAAGAAATGATTAAGTTTTGCTACGATGAATATGCTAATTACCCTGACGTGATCATCTCACATTATATACATATATTGACCTTGGGGTTATAAGGCTGTTCTCTAACTATTTGTATTGAAATATAACTCTGCACCCCATACGTATAACTCTATACCCCATAAATACATTGCAATAAAAAAAAAAACAAACCCTAGATAGCTATTAATAGACTGATTAAATAAGAGTATATTGGTATACTGTGGCATATCTAAGTGCCATTATGTAACAGTCACATGACACAAAGTGACATTTTGCTCAGTGACACACCGCATGCATGATGGTGGTCCCATAAGATTATAGTGGAGCTGAAAAATTCCTATCAGTGATCTTGTAGCTACCATAATGTGCTAAAAATTACTTAATTTTTTTTATACATTTAATAGTGTAGCCTAGGTGTACAGTGTTTGTGAAGTTTACAGTAGTGTACGACAATGTCCTAGGACTTCACCTTCACTCACCACTCACTCACTGACTTACCCAGAGCAACTTCCAGTCCTGAAAGCTCCCTTCATCGTAAGAGCCCTATACAGGTGTGCCATTTTTTATCTTTCATACTGTATTTTTACTGCACCTTTTTTATGTTTACATACACAAGTACTTACCATTATGTTACAACTGTCAACAGTATCCAGTATAGAAAGATGCTGTACAGGTTTGTAGCCTAGGAGCAATAGGCTATACCGTATAGCCTAGGTGTGTAGTAGACTATGCCATCTAGGTTAGTGGAAGTATACTCTATGATGTTCATACAATGACAAAATCGACGTATTTCTCAAAATATATCCCAGTCGTTCATTATTTCTTAAAAACTTACACTAACATTTCTCCACCACCCCCACCCACACAGATTTTTTTTTCCCTGGAAGGAAATCCAAGAAAAAGTTTTATCGTGGTACCTTTTTGTTTTGGAGGCCCTTTTTTGGTGGCTGGCTCATACAGGGATCGAACCCTGGACCTTGATGTTATTAGCACCATGCTCTAACCATTTGAGCTAATAGGCCAGCCTTATCATGGTAATCTTTGAGGAGAGAGATTAGGGGTACGGAATACTGAAGGAAAAGGCTGACTAATACTTTATGTTTTGTACCGTTGGCATTTTTTATTTTATTTTTTTAAACTAGGACAGGTATATAGTCATGTGCTGCTTAATGATGGGGATAAGTATCAATGAGTTATTTTTTAGGTTCCTGAGAACCATGACCACAACTCCTTATCAGTTTAAGTCCTTATTATGCAGAAGGATATGATCATGGCTCAGAACATGGCTATACAGCTTTAAAAGTGGTCTTAACTGTTCTTGTGTAAAAGAATGCAAAGTGTACCACAGCAAGGCACACTGTAATACAATGGTACTCGAACAGTGAACAATTTAGCAGGGGACATTCAGCCCCATCTGAAGACACTGGAGGTGGGGATGCTAATGGCATTTAGTGAGGGGAAGCCAGTGATGCTGCTAAACATCCTATGTACACAGGAAAGCCACCTCACAGCAAAGAAATATCCAGCCCAAAATGTCAATAGCACTGAGTTTAGGCAATTGCTCTAATAGACTAGTAACCTCTTGAACACACCCCTCCATTACTTGGGAGTTTCCATTCTAAGTAAAATATAAGTTTCTTCTCAATAATTACATACAACCAATGGCCTGATATATGGTATAGAAAAAATTCTCTTTCCTTCCAAAATGTCTAAATTTCACCAATAGTATTTCCCGTTTTCATGGCTTCACGAATTTAAATTAACACCATTTATTCTGACTTAGGCAAGCTTTATGTAAATACATCACATAGTTTGAAAGTAGATGAAAAACTCAGATTCACTAAAAAATAGTCACTAATACAAAAGACCCTTTTTCAAATATACTTCCAAGTTTAACAATAACAATTTTGCAATTTCTTTTTAAGAGACTGAACTACAGAGAAAAACCAAAAGTTTCCTAACAACTGAAATCTCTGGCACGGTATAATGCATTATTAAACTTTATGCTCTAGAGCAGAGCTGTGCAGTAGGTATATAATGTAAGCCATGCGAGTAATTTAAAATTTTCTAGTAACCCCATTAAAATGGAGAAAATTCCAAAATATATTTAAGCCATGTCAAAAGTACCACATTCACATATAATCAATATTTATTTGTCAATATTTAGTTAAATTAATGAAACATTTTATGTTTCCACACTAGGTCTCTAGTATCTTGTACGACTTCCACACTTACGGCACACCTCAACACACTTCAGTACTCTACAGCCACATGTGGCTAGTGGCTTCTGAACTGGACAGTACAACTTTAGAGACTGTACAGAAGAATAAGGATCCTGACAAAAATGCAACCTAAGAATCTTCTCCACCCCTAATCACCAATGATTTTTCAGGCACATCCTCATATGTTAAAACACACCAACGTGGGGGCCGAGCCCGTGGCGCGCTCGGGAGAGTGCGGCGCTGGGAGCGCAGCAGCGCTCCCGCCGCGGGTTCGGATCCTATATAGGGATGACCGGTGCGCTCACAGCACTCCCTGGCTGGGCGGGGTGCAGCCGGTTTCAAAAAAAAAAAAAAAAAAAAAAAAACACCAACAACGTGGATGATATAATCTTTATGACCCTTAAAATATATTAAAAATCCAGTTAGGATACTTTTATATTGTCTATGAACCTCTAAAAAAATGCCCAGGCAAAATAAAGACCATAATTGAAGTACAAACTTTTAAAAAATGTAATTGTTTCTTCTTTGAAAATAAGCTCGATCCTAAAATGAAGAAAAGTAGATGATAGTCTTTTCTGGGAAAAAGGGATTCTGACTATAATGAGTGATTTTACTCCATACCATAGTAGTAGCACTCAGTTTACCAGACAATGAATGGTCAGCTCAAGAAGCCTGTACATGAGCAAAATACTTTTTCAGGAGAGCAAGTCAAAGAAACAACTAGAAGAGTTAATAGTACCTTTGCAAACTTGAAGAATGGTCTTGGATCTTTTCTGAAATACTCAATATCAAACATTGCTTGAGGATCTGGAAGATCTGGGAAGTCTACTGCAAGGCGAGCATAAATACCATCTCTTGACCTGAAGTCAGGTATTCCACATGAAACAGATACCTGAAATATGCATGGCATAATTTGTACAATTAAATCTTCTACCTCTATAATTACTAGCTCTCTTACCATACAATTAGGAAGAGTTGAAAAAGAACATTTTTGTTTTATGACTTCTTTTGGGGGAACAGAAATACTACCCTGCTATAATTTCAAATAGAAATAAGACACCCAAATAAAGGAGAATAAGTAAATCCACCACATATTGGGTTTTTGATGGAGACAGGTTTATTTTAAACCTTTAAGCATTTAGTCAACAAATTAAAGCAAATGCAATTTGATTGAGAAGGGAGTAAACCATTTCAACAAATAATTTTAACTAGGAAGCAGGCAAGAATTTCTTTGATTGATTTTTATTTATTTATTTATTTAGGCAGCTGGCCAGTACAGGGATCCAAACCCTCGACCTTGGTGTTACACCACCATGCTCTAACAAACTGAGCTAACCAAGAACTTCTATTACAGACAAGTATTTCCAAAGAAATCTCTACTACAGTTAGGATTCTATACTACCTCAAGAATACTGAATTTCTTTATTTTCCTTAAAAGTTATGTTGTATAATATTTCAATTCTTAATTTTAAATTAGATTTAGACACTATATTTTTCTACAAATAGGGATTTCAGAAGTTAACATTTTGTTTCACAGTTTTACCAAGAGTTGACTCCACATTGACCTCAGAATAAAACAAACAATATTTAATATTATAAAACAGGTGTTGTATTAGATGATTTTGTCCAACTGCAGGCTAATGTAAGCATTCTGAACACATTTACAGGAGATTAGGCTAAGCTACAATGTTTGGTAGACTAGGTATATTAAATGCATTTTCAACTTGCAATTATTTTCAACTTCAGATGGGTTTAGGAATGTCACCGCACCATTCCGTCAAGGAACATCTGTACTGTATTCAACACACAATACTCAATTGCCTTAGGTAACTAACTGTGATCCTAAGGTGAGTCAAATGAAAAATGTTAAGTCACCACAATTATATCATCTCAATTTAATATGGAGGGAAGGTAGGAATATTACTTTCCCAACACTAATTTCTTATGAATACCAACTAGATTCCTGGTTTCTCCACTAAATATCCAATTCTCTATCAGACCATGACATACCTTAATGCAAAAAGAATTATAATTCCCTACATCTCCTTTAGGTGCTGTGATTTAATATAAGTAAAAACCCTGCCTTAACTCCACTTTCCTACTGTACTGTAAATAAACAGAAACAAGTATTTTTCAAAGCTGTTGGAGAGGTTCTTAAAAAATTAAACCAATTTAGGAACTGCTGCTGCACACAGTTTTGGGCTGTTTTCAAACACCCATTATCATGTAAGGATAAACTCTTCTAAACCAGAGAAATGTTTCTTAATTGGAAATGAAATAGGAAAAAACATTTCACACCTCCCCCTTTTACTAGTGTTTTATACATCTTACATACCCCAGCTCCAGTTAGAACTATTATTTTTTTGCACTCTTGCAGTAATTTCACAGCATCTTCAATTGTATTAATATCTTTTCTTTTTTTCCTTTTTGGTGGTTCTGAAAGAATATTAATAACAAGCTGCCACAATGTCATATCATCCAAATCAGGTGGAGGAATTGTTTCTGGTAGTAAGTCTCTAAGAATTGTTCGAGGATCTGTGCCAATCATGAGATGTTGCTGAACAAAAGTATATGGACCTATATCATGGGGGAAAAAAGTCTTAGATCAAATCCACTTCCAAGTAATTCAAAATCTCAGTTACTTTTGAAGTAACGAGTTAGCAATCTACAAGGTATTTTTGCAAAGTAAAAAAAATGCAGTTTAAGGGTGCTTCATTCTCAGGATACCTTTAGAGTTAATGCTATATCCCAGTGAGATTAGAGAGATCTAATCAAGAGCTGGGAGGACATCCTTGAGCTGTAAGTATATATTTTGAGTCAAATACCAAAATTAAGTTTTTATGGCTAAAATCTAGAAACATAGACCCTAAATAACAAAAAGTATTTGCAAAAAGGTTCTACAAGCCAATACAGAAAATGTCTTACCAGTCCTGAAAGCCCATACTATTCTCATCATTAAGGACAAAGAAAGAAAAGGAAATCTATGCATAACTACTATCTTTTAAAATTTTCCCAGTAATACCTTCAATTTCAACTTAACCAATCTCCTAAGATGATACATAGAACGCTGATGTTTTGAGCATTGATAATTTTATGTTGCCGTGAAGTTGCTCAGATCAGTTTCCTAGCTTGAGAAAATGAAAAATATTATAGACTCTAAAGAGAGGAACTAATAATCACTATGTTTAACTAGTCGAGCCATTTGAAAAGAGTAAGAGCACAAGAAAAAGATCATTTATCAAGAGGTCGTGTCATGCCTTTGGTATAAAAATTTGATAATCCTCTCTACTTCAAAATATTTTCTCAATTCATTCACATATTTAGTAAATATTTACTGAGTACAAACTATGTGCCAGGCTCTTTTCTAGGTACTGACAAAAACAGTAGTACAGTAGTCAGTCAAAAACCCCTGCCCCCATGGAGGCACGTATTCTAGCACAGGAAAAAAGAATACTAGAAAACAAGTATGACACAGAGCTTGTTAAGAAGTGATGTGTTAAGAAAAAATAAAGAAGGGATATAAAGTGAGGAAAGAAGACTAACTGGATGAAGAGTATTCCATGAAAAGGGTACAAATGAAAAGAAACCAAAGTATGAGAAGGACCTGGCTGTTTGAGTAGCAGCAGTGGCCAGATTCCAATGGACCTGAGCTGTTTAAAAATAAAAAAAGAACAACGCTCTATAGACTTTCCTTAAAAACATAAGCTGACATTAATTAAGTCTCACCACATACTTAAAAACCTCATCAATAAAGTTAAGGGGGCAGAAAATTAAAATCTGTCATAAAAGAAAATACAAAAGTCAAACAGGGCATTTACTCTCTAAAGATGCACAACTCTGAACCATACCTATCCGTGGCCTTGGAGTCCAGTCACTAGAGCTTGCATGTGAGGCTCTATCATCCTCATCACTTTCACAGGAATGAAAACCATTAGTGATAATTTCATCACCAAACAGAAGGTTATCTGCAAAAGAAACCAAAAGTAATTCCAAGCTGCTGAAACAATTTGCATCTAAAATGTAGGAAGACCATTAATGGTTGTGATGCAACCATTTTCTCTGAATAAAGCATTTAACATTCCTACCGGGCCCTGTGAAGAATGCCTTATGGGGTCAGCTTGCATCGTTCACAGGAGCAGTTTCCTCATCTTTAAGGATTCTGCTCAGAATCTGAAAGCTTCAGTCCATCAAAAAGTAGAAATAAACTAAATCAACTTAAAAAAATCAAAACAGAAAAAGTAGTAACCCAGTTAGATTGAACTTATCAATCACAAATAACAGAGTTCATGAAATTTGTCAAATAGAAATTTACCCAAAAATGTTTGAATAAAACCGCGGTAGTTTGCATTTTTAACTCATATAATACTAAGCTAAGCTATCTTTATATTATTCGTTTCCCTATTAAATTGTTTCTTGAAATCAGGAGCTGTTTTACTAATCCAGTCCCTAATGCATACATTACTTTTACATATGGCCAAATGATCGATCCACTGAATGGATCTGACACGAATACCGTATTGATAAAGACATATATACCTAAAGGACAGAAAGTCCTCAAATCAAAAATATGAAACCCTCAAGGATGACAGTAACACATACAGCACATGAGCTTCAGTATGCCAAATGTACGTCAATTTGTGTTTCAGGATTATATATATGCAAAAATATAAATACTCAACCTAAAAACAAATATAAGAACATGATTAGAATAAAAATAATATTCATATGAACTACTCTAAAAGTACCACCACTCTCCTATGCCCAATATTAATTGCATCACAGAAAGACAATGTCGTTTTTAAAAAACAGCTATGTTCTTGAAAACAACTTTGCTGTTTAGAAATGTGTAACACATCAGGCTTAAAAATACAGACCCTCAAAAAAGTAACTTAACTGCACAGGTGTCAGTTTGCAAAAGCAATTGCAAGGGCAGATCAACGGGACAACCAAAAGTTGCCGACTTAAGTGTGCGGAGGGGGGCGGGGAAAAAAGCAAAAATCTGTAACAGAAGCAATATACTGAAAGAGCAGGAAGGGAGAGAGAAAACTTATGTTAAAGCCGCCTGCGAGTGCCTCCCGACCCGGCGACTGCGCAAAGCGCAAGGCCGGCCAAGCGGGCCGCGGACGGAGCGAAGGGAGCGCGCGGGTCCGCGGGCAGCTCCCGCAGCAGGGCCGACAGCCCCAGAGGAGCGAGGCCAGCAGAGGACCGCCGTGGGGAGGGGGCGCCGCGGAGCCAGCGCTGAGCTCCCGAACCGCCCCAGAGAGCCCCCAGCCCACGCCGAGAGAAGCCCCGGGAGAGGGAGGAGGCGATGCGCAGTCCCTGCCGCCCGTGCCCTGCGCACCTCGGTACCCAATCGCTGCCGCCGCCGCCTCTTCCTCCTCTTCGCCGTCGTCGTCGTCGAAGTCGTCGGCCGGCGGCGCCTCCCGGGATAGGCCTTGCAGGCCCGGCCCATTGTCTTCTTCTCCGGCCGCCGCCGTCGCCGGAGCCTCTCGTTCCCCACCCGCCGCCTCCCGCCACAGCGCCACCGCCGCCGGGCAGCCCCCGGCCGCCACCGGCACCTCACGCTCGAGAACCGCCCCACCGGGCTCGCCCGGGCTCCGCCCGAGGCCGGGACCGTCTCTCCGCGGCCTCTTGCGGAGCGGCTCCCCGGCAGACGGCGACGCGGTCTCTCTGTCGGCCGCAGCGGGCGCAGGGGAACCGCCGGGCTGAAGGGCGAGCGCCGCCTCGTCCGCCCTCCTCCAACTGCCTCTCTGGCCAACTCACTGCCGCCCTGATGGCTTCACTTTTGGTTCCCGCTGCGAGCTTCCACTTCTGCCTGAAGTGTGCGCCTTGCCTGCCTTAATCTTGTCTCGGTTTAGCTAATGGTCAAGACTCAGCTGCGGAGGGCTGGCCGTGAGCTCAGTTGGTTAGAACTTGATGCTGGTCACACCAGGGGGGAGGTCATCCCGGAACGCCTGTGCTGGCCAAAAAGAAGAAAAACGTAGCTCTTGAGCGGCGATGAGGCATGAAGCTGGCCGAGGCTTAGCCCCCTTAAATATGCTGGATAGTCGTTCGGTTTTGTTAATGGGCAGGAGGTGTAAAGGCGAAAGGAAGCAGCTCCCTTCCCACCTCCTCACACCGTCTGACAATTCCTCTGTGGGTCCTTTTTCTGCTCCCCCCCCCCCAACCCACGCCCCTTGCTTGTAGGGTGGTACAGATTGCCAAATCCTTAAAGGCATGTGTCGCTCTGGAAAGACCTTTGATCTGGGGGGTTGGGGATCAAACACTATGACTCCAGCTTGGCTCAAAATGTGTGTGAATTCCCTCTTTTCTCACGTGCAGAATGAGTTTACTGGGTGGAACGGTCAGTGTAAGGAGAGCACGGAAAGAGCGGGACTTGGCTCCTATACACGTGTGGGTTTAATTAAAATTTGGAGTTCTTCCCTTTTAGCTTGAGCAATTTAGCCTTTTCTAAACCCAATTTTTCTCATCTTTAAAATGTTAATAATTATTTTGCAGGGTTGTGGTAGAATTAAATGAGATAATATGTAAAGTGAGTTATGAAGTGAGGGGTACATAACAATTCAAAAACTGCAGTTCCTTCCCTACGTGAAGCCCCTCCACTTTCCGCTTTCCCTGAAATGCTAGGACTGTCACTCAATATCTAACCTAAAGGCCCATATAAAACGTGGTAGCTCTAGAGCTAGTGCTTGGTGTGGCATTACCTGGAGCACAGCCATCCCTTAGGCTTAACATAGGTCCTGGCTGTACTGCACCAGATAGCTGCATGACGTTAGGCAATCAACTTAGGCTCCTGTTTCTTCCTCCTTAAAAAAAATAAGAGTATTGGAAATGTATTTCTAAGGTTTATCTACATCCAAAAATCTTTGTACCTCAAATTAAACTGAGAATCTCCTCCTTACAACTGGTCACTCCCTTTCATTTCTGAAATTGATAATCTCTTGTCCTAAAAGCCTTCCTTCAGATTGATCCCCTCTAACCAATCAATGTCTAAATCCTGCTGTCTTTGCTTTCATCTCATACTCTCCCCAATTCCTGGCTACATAGGCACCTCACTTTTCCTGGCTGACATATTTGGTCCTGTTCTCTTCCTATTTTACCTGTCTTATCCTACAAAATATTTCATAAATTGATTCTCAGCCACATTGGTGGAATGTAACATATGAAATGTTGAGAGTTAGTATCCCATCAAAATAGAAACAAAAATCCCAGCTTTTTTGAGAAAAAGATGTGTGTAAGCTTATGGACATCCTGTTATTCATTCATTTATGTTTTTTGTACATCAATCACACTTGTGGCGTTTATGAATTACAAGAAACGCTATGTGAGCAATATGATTGTTAGTGTGCTGAAAAGTCAAAGATGCAGTATGCATGCAGGTAGGATGAACGAGAGACTGAAATTGTATGTTTTTAAAAAACAAGAACAAAACAAACTCCCACATAGACTTCAGATTTACCGATGGTTGAGAACTACTTGGCTGAATCTCAAGTTATTTCCTAGTCTTGCGAGTTCACATTCAGTTTTTCAGAACCTCCCTGAATCTGGCCTTAACCACCCTCTACTTATTTTTAATATTAGTGTACTCTAAATTAGATACTGGCATCCAGCAGATGGAGGCCAGGGATGCTACTAAACATTCTGCAATGCAAAAGATAGCCCTCCGCAGCAAAGAATTATCCAGCCAAAATGTCAACAATGCCAGGATTGAGAAACTCTGACCTAGTATTTTATAGTGGATTGAATTATTTTCCCCCAAAACTCATTGAAGCTTGAATTGCCTCCCAAGTTTTATGTATTAGAAACTTAGCCCCCACTGTGACTGTTAAGAGGGTGAGAAATCCTATTATGCTAGTTGAAGGTGAGGCCTTGAAGAGGTGATTGGATTTAGGACTGCACAGTAGTGAATGGATTAAAAATGGTGGTCGGGGGCATGGTTCTGAGGGCTTTAAAAGAAGAGGAGAGTCTGTCTGTCTCTCTGCTCTGTCTGCTTCCACCACCTTGCAATGTGAGACCCCTGGGTCTCTGTCGCCACAGGGACTTTGGATTTCCCAGCCTCAGAAACTGTAAGCAAATAAATTTCGTTTTTCTTTATAAGTCACCCAGTTCCAAGTATTTTGTTATAAGCAACACAAAAATGGACTAATACAAGTTTCAACCACAGAGGGTAAGTGGTACTGGTTGGGACTCTAAGTGACAAAGATTCCCAAGGAAATGAAGGGGGAAGCTTTTATTGGCAAGTCTAGGTTGCAAAATAGCATAGGTAGTGATTTTCAAACTTTGCTTTGTAGCAGCAGAATCCATTGGTTGAATGACCTTAACTCTATTGTATAAGATAAGTGCATTTCCTTTATAGTTAAAGGACTACCACCAATCAATAAAGATTGATAGCCCAGTTGAAAATGAAGAGTTCAGTTCACAGAAAAGGGAATGCAAATGGCTTTTTATCCTGTGAAAAATGTAGTAAAACCTCACATATAGTAGGTGAAATATATATTAATGTGTGATGAAATACTATTTTTCACATATTGAAATAGTAAGTAGCAAAAATTTGATCATATATTGTAATCGGCAAGGATGTGAAGAGCCATCCCCTCTTGTATAGCGATAGTAGAAGTATAAATCAGTACAACCCCGTGGAAGGTAATTTGGCACTATCTATCAAAATGTAACATAACATGCATATACCTTTTTTTTTTTAAAAGATGACCGGTAAGGGGATCTCAACCCTTGGCTTGGTGTTGTCAGCACCACGCTCAGCCAGTGAGCGAACCAGCCATCCCTATGTGGGATCCGAACCCGTGGCCTTGGTGCTATCAGCACCGCACTCTCCCAAGTGAGCCACGGGCCGGCCCATGCATATACCTTTTAATCTGACAATTCCGACTCTAGGAATCCATTTTAAAAATCTACTTGCATATGTGTGAAATGACTTGTACACAGTAGAAGGATAATTATTGTACCATTGTTTATACTAGCAAAAGATTGGAAATACACTAATTGTCCATTAATGAAGAACTGGTTAAACATATTACCAGTATGTATGCTTATATGTACATATATTATCTCTTAAACTCAGGACACTGGTAGCAGAAGTTGCTCCTGGGAAGAGGAAATGGGAGACAGGAGAATAAAGATGTGAAAATTTATTTTTAATGTAAAACCTTTTGTGCCTTTTGAAATCTTCACCATGTGCATGCATACATCATACCTTACAAATATTAAACATATGAAAGCAGAGCTGTTCTATTTGAAGCAGCCTCCCCTATTCTCCATCATAGCATCCCCCAACACATCACTTAGGAGATCTAGAGTCCCCAAAGAACATAATAAAAGCCACTGTCATAGTTGTGCCAGGGTAGACTAACTGCTGTAATAGATAATTCAGAGGTTTCAATGGCTAAATGCAACAAAAGTTTATTTCTCACTCACACAACAATCTAATATAGTTGTCCCTCATCAGATGGCTCTCTGGGGTAGCTTTCCTCAAAAAAATGACCAAGAGACCCTTGTTCCTTCTGTCTTGTAGCTTTGCCATTGGACAGACAAAGAAAATTAAATACCCGTTGAAGGTTTTTACAAGCCAGCCCTGGAAGTGGCACTCATTCCTCAAATTCAGCTTTCTAGAAATCAGTCGTGTGGCTACACACAAGGAAGCCACAGGGGAAATTGTGTGGTTCAGGATGACAGAATAGAGTTGTGGGCAAACAGAAGACAATGACCAGCACTGAAACATATTTTAGGTGTGGGTCCAGGTTGTCAGCTGGATCCACCCATTATAATCTCAAAAAAAGTTTCCTATTAGCCCTTCACCTAATGGGTCCATCCTTTTAATGGTGTCATGCACAGAATGTTTGTGTTCCCCCCAAATTCATATGTGGAAATCCTAACTCCCAAAATGATGGTATTAAGAGGTGGGACCTTTGGGAGGTGATTAAGTCATGAGGGTGGGGCCCTCAAGTATGGAATTAGTGCTCTTATAAGAGAGACCCCAAGGGCTGGTTGGTTAGCTCACTTGGTTACAGCATGGTGCTGATATCACCAGGGTCGAGGGTTCGGATCCCCTTACTGGCCACATGCCAAAAAAAGAAAAAGAAAAAAAGAGAGACCTCCCCAGAGAACTCTCTGGCTCTGTTTTTACCAAGTGAGGTCCCACCAAGAAAACAGCCTTCTGTAAACCAAGAAAAGGCACTTACCAAAAACCCATCCATGACGGCACACTGATCTTAGACTTCCAGCTTCCAGAACTGTGAAAAATAAATGTTTGTAGTTAAAGCCTCCTAGTGTGTGGTAATTTGTTATAACGGCCTAGCTAAGACAAATGGTGTCTTTTGATGGAAAGAAGAATTAATTTTAATGCAGACTAAATTATCAATCGACAGTTTTTCTTTATATTGTTTTCATATTGTTGAGTTTTGTAAATTCTCTATGTATTCTGGATTAAAGTCCTTTGTCAGAGATGTGATTTGCAAATATCTCTCCCATTCTGCATCTTATTTTTCATAACCATGTCCTCTGCGGGGCACAAGTTTTTAATATTGATGAAGATTAATTTATCATTCTTTTTCTTTTATGAATGTTGCTATTGGTATCATATCTAAGAATTCTGTCTAACCCAAGATCACAAATATTTTCTTTAATTTTTCTTCTGGAAATTTTATAGCTGTACATTTTACACTTAAGTCTGTGCTTCCTTTTGGGTTAGTTTTTGTATAAAGTGTGTGAATCACAGGTGGAGGTGCTTTTTGTTTTTGTTATTTTTTGCCTATGGATATCTATTTGTCTTATCACCATTTCTTTTCTTTTTCTTTTTCTTTTTCTTGGCAGGTGGCTGGTACAGGGATCCCAACCCTTGAACTTGGAATTACCAACACTGCATTCTAACCAACTGAGATAACTGGCCAGCCCTCCATCACCATTTCTTGAAAAAAAAAACTATCCTTTCACTGTTCAATTGTCTTTGCACATTTGTCAAAAATCAATTGATCACATTTGTATAGGTCTCTTTCTGGACTCTGTTCTGTTCCATTGGTGTGTATGGTTCCATTGATGTATATGTCTATCCTTTCACCAATACTACCCTGTCTGGATTGTGTAGCTTTAAAGTAAATCTTGAAATCAGACAGTGCCGGTGTTACTTTACTCTTCTTTTTCAAAAATTGGTGGGGTTTTCTGATTTCTTTGTCTTTCCATATAAAATTTTAGATTCAGCCCATTCATATCTATCTAAAAAATTCTGCTAGGATTTTGTCTGGAATTATATTGAATCTATAGATTAATCTAGAGAGAATCAACATTGCAACAAAATAGAATCTTCCAACACAGTATATCTTTCCATTTACTTAGATCTTTGATTTCTTTTTATTAAGGTTTTATAGCTTTCAGCATATAGATCCTGCACATATTTTGTTGGATTTATACCTACCTAAATATTTAATTTTGGAAGTGCTATTTAAATGGTACTCTTAAAAAATTTTCAAATTCTGATTGTTCATTACTAGAACATAAAAACACAATTGCTTTTTTGTTTTTATTTTTAATTGACAAATAATAATTGTATATATTTATGGGGTACAATTATGAGATGATTATTTCAAGCTAATTAACATATCTATCACCTCACATACTTATATTTTTGTAGTGCGAATATTTAAAATATGTTATTTTACCACTTTTGAAATATTCATTATTAACAACTATGCTGACCATGAAATATACAATGCATTGTTATTAACTATGGTGCACATAATAGATCTCTAAAACTTATTCCTCCTGTCTGATACTTTGAAAATACAATATTTTTTAAAGGAACAGATCATTTTTTATTGTTTTGTTTTTGTACATTGTTTTTATTTATTTTTAAGTTTTTTATTGAAACATATTGATTGTACATATTTACACGGTACAGAGTTATATTTCAATATAAGTATACAATGTGTGGTGATCTATTTGGGGTAATTAGCATATTAATCTTTGCAAAATTTAATCATTTCTTTTGAAAATACATACAGGTGATTTTTTTTTTCCTTTTTGTCTTTTTTTCATGACCGGTAACGGGATTGCAACCCTCGGTGTCGCACCCGCACCACGCTCAACCAGCAAGCGGACTGGTCTCTATATGGGATCCGAACCCTCGGTGGGAGCGCCGCACTCTACCGAGTGCACCACCGGGCCGGCCCATATACAGGTGATTTTTAATATTAACCAACTTTACCAAACTCACTTAGGTCTAGGAGTTTTTTCATAGATTCTTTGAGATTGTCTAAATACACAATCACGTTGTCTGAGAACAGAAACAGTTTAATTCCTTTTTCAAGTCTGTATCCCTTTTCTTTCTTTCTTTCTTTTTTTTTTCTTTTTGCCTTATTGCACTGGGTATGATTTCCAAGACAATGTCAAAAAGGAGGAAGGAGAGCACATACCCTTGCCTTGTTTCAACTATTAGAAAAAATAGTCAGTCTTTCAGTATTAGGTAATCATACTTAAACTTAATCAAATTTAGCTGTAAGTTTTTATAGATGCTCTTTCTCAGGTGAGGAAATTTCCTTTTGTCCCTAGTTTGCTGACTTTTTGTCATAAATAGATGTTGAATTTTGTTAAACGTGTTCTCTGCGTCTATTGAGATGATCATATAGTTTTTCTTCTTAGGCTGTGGAAATGGTGAATTTCTTTAATTGATTTTTGAATGTTGAGTCGGATTTGCATTTCCAGGATAACTCCCACTGGATTCAATTTGCTAAAACTTTGTAAAAGATTGTTGTATCTATGTTTATCAGTGATATTAATCTGTAGTTTTAATTTTTTGTAATATCTTTCTCTGGTTTTGGTATCAGAGTGACACAGGCTTCCTATAATGAGTTGGAAAGTGTTCCCTTCTGTCTTCTAGTATTATTTCTTCCTTAAATTTTTGGTAGACTGGAGTTTGTTGGAGAATTTTAAACTACAAATTCAATTTCTTTAATATAGAAATATGCAGGTAATGGGTTGGCTGGCTAACTCAGTTGGTTAGAGTATGGTGCTAACAACACTAAGGTCCAGGGTTTGATCTCTGTACCAGCCAGCTGCCAAAAAAGAAAAGTAAAATAATAAAAAGAAAAGAAATATGTAGGTTATCTATTTCTTCTTGAGTGTTGATAATTTCCATCGTTCAAGAAATTGGTTCATTTAACCTAAGTTGTTTAATTTATGTGAAGTGACTTGTTTCTAATATTGTTTTTAACTTTTTGATGTCTGTAGGGTCCATAGTGAAATCTCCTCTTTCATTCCTGATATTGTTAGTTTGTGTTTTCTTTCCTTTTTCTTGGTCTGCCTGGCCAGAGGTTTATCACTTTTACTGATCAGAATTAGGCAATCCCCTTCTCCAGATCTCCCCTCTCTTGGATTTTCCCCAAACTCTCCAGCTCCAGGGTCCCTTTTCTCAGTTATCTGAGTATAAAGGTGAGATTTCTCTTGGGGTTTTAGCTGCCAAGCTGCTACATAGTTCTGCATCATTGGGACCAAATTTTAGGTCAAGCAGTGAAAAAAAAGAGAGAAAAAAAAATTGGAATGCTCCCTAATACCCTTCAGATCACAGGGTCTTTTTTATCTCAGTTCCCTTTGGCCTGAAAGACAGGTTTCTTGTTAAGATTTTAAATGCCCACGCCACTGCTGGCACAGGTCTAAGACTGGGGCTGCCCTTGGGGCAGGGCCAGTGGAGGGGGAAGAAAAACAGAAAAAAGAAAAAAACAACAAAACAAAAAGGAGGATTCCTCTTGTAGGAGCCCCTATTCCAGGTCCTCAGGCCAGAAATATAGGGTTTCCCTAGGAGTTTTTGATACCTGTGCCAATCATGCAGTTGTGTGCTATGACTGACCCTTAAGGACCAAAGCTAGGAGATAAAAGAGGGAAAAAATGGGAAATTCACCTCGTAGGTGTTCTTCACCTTCAGTCCTCCTCCCCAATCTCCTTGCTGCTACTAATTTTTTGGCGTCCTCAAGCAGTTGCTTTCTATATTTTGTCGAGAGATTTTAGTTGTGATCATTGGAAAGATAGGCTATAGTGGGCTTGCTCCATCTTGGCCACTACCAGAAATCTTGAAAAGTCTTTTGTTTGATCACATATATTTCTCTACTACAAAAATATATATTTAAATTGAAATTTAATTAAAAAACATTTTTCCTGGGTGCTAGAGACATTTCTTTTGGATTGAGCTATGCTTACCATTATTATTATTATACAACATGTCAAAATAACATCAATATAGTTCTGATAAATAATTATTAAGAAAAAAATAAAATTTTATTGGAAATGCAGTTCTTAATGAGGTAAATGGGACTTTAAAATCTTTTTTTTCCCAATTAGTTTAAGTATCAGTGAATAAATATTAGTTATTACTAGAATGAGATAGGTTCAGCATTACTCAGCTCTGAAAAACCTTGTCCACCTATATAAGTAAACATAAAAGGAAGGAATTTTGTTATAGCTATGTCATCCAATCCTTTGAACTTCTTTCTAGTTCAAAAGTCACAATTTTCTATTTAAAAAAATTGTTTTTCATGATCTACTACCTGTCAATTTGATTAGTTTCTTCTGTGGTTTTTGGAAGGCAAAGAACTGGAAACTACCTGACTTTCAAAAAGATTTGTTACTCAGTCATTAGAGTCATTACTTTTTTTTTTCTTTTGGCTGGCAGGTTCAGGGATCTAACATTACACCTTGGTGTTATCAGCATCATGCGCTAACTGACTGAGCTAACCAGCCAGATCTATTTTCTCATTTTGTGAGAAGTTTAGCATGACTTCCTGCTAACTACTAATTGTACTAATTTTTCTTCTATTACAGGCACCTTGTTTAAGAAAGTTTGGGGACTATTAAATATTGTTAAATTCAATGCAAGACAACATTTTTGACAAAATTATTTAATCTTATCCCAAAGAAGTACCTTTTAAAAAAAATTTATTTATCTTTATTAATATTATTATTATTTTCCATTCTATGATGTTGTTGTGGAGAAGTTGGGAGGGAGAGGAGAATGGGGAAAGAAATAGGATGGAAGGAGGAGAAAGGAGGAGGAGCAGGATTGAGGCCTGTGGCACCCCCCTCATTCCCACAGGGGAGACCGGAGGGCTTCCAGCAGTGGCTTGGTCATTGCCAGGCTGCGTGTAGATGTCAAGGGACTGTGGCAAAAGCCCTTGCCCCCCCCCTTACCCCAGCTCAGGAATGTGGGACCCTTCTTGCTGTGAATTGGTGGTCAGCACAGGGCTGGTTGTATGTTTGGGGGGCGTGGCTGAAGCCCTCAGCTCCCCACCACCCCAGCTTGGGAGAGCCCAGGGTGCTTCCTGCGGCAGCTTGGTGGTTGTCACTGGGCTGGTTGCATGTGTTGGGGGGCATGGCCAAGACTCTGGGCTCCCACTCTTGGGACTGGTTGGGGGTGTTGGGGGACATGGCTGAGGCCCCCAGCCCTTCCCCTTTCTGGCTTAGTAGCCCAGGGGACTGCTGGTCTTTCTAAATGTTATAGGTGTTCTTTGGCAAAATGAGATCTTTACTAGTTTATATCAAATTTGTCTCTGGTTGTGGGTACTTTTTTTCTTTCAGTTCTGTGTTGGATTATTTGCTGTTCCCACCACTATCAAATTTGTCTCTGGTTGTGGGTACTTTTTTTCTTTCAGTTCTGTGTTGGATTATTTGCTGTTCCCACCACTTTAACTCTGTGCTGGAACTAATTTGTTGTCCTTTGCTTACTTCTAAAATGGGGGAGCTTCCTATGGGGACCAGTACTTGAGCTTTATGGTTGAGCTAAATTGTTGCTTTGCTACTGATTCCCTAGGGAAGGCTTTTTGTGCAGCTCAGGTGTTAATGGTTGACTTTATAGGTACTTCAGGTCTAGTGAGATCTGGTGCACCTGGGTTGTGTAGAAACTCTGATCTGGGCCTGAGTCTTTTCACCAAACTGCACTCCCTGCAAATCTATATTCCTGACCAGTCTCGTCTGAGTGGTCCTACACTGATTGGGGTCAGATCAGCTGTCCTTGCTGTGTCCCAGTGTTCTCCCAGTGGGCATGTCTCCCCCACCACCCATGCTCCAAACACTTCCCATGGGACAGGCCATGCTCTGGTCCCTTGCAATGACTCACCAGCCTCTGATGGGCTCCATTTTTTCAGTTGTTGTGACTCCTCCTATGTGGGCTCATGGGAATGCTATTAGTGGTCTTGCTGGCCTGGGGGCCACCATGGCCCTCTTGGCCCCTGCTGCCTCCAAGCAACTTCATCTGAGGGGCACAGCTGCAGCTTTTGCCAGCTCCTGTTGTGTGCGCTCAGCAGCTCCAGCCTGGAAGCAGCCAGGATTTGAAACAGTCGGAGTAGTTTTTTCTTTCTGTCATCATGGCTTCTCCCACCTTCATGCACTCCATAGGTCTCTCCTCCTCTTCCCCTGAGTTCTAGTGGCCCCAGCTTGGCTATTGTTGCTTTTTTATAGTTGTAAATTGGTTGATTTGTGGGAGACAGTGACATTGGGGACTGTCTATTCTGCCATCTTGACTGAAGTCCCCCAAAAAGTACCTTGAATATATTTCTCTCAAAACCTTGAAGTACCAGATTTAGCTCACTCATTATATACAACAATAATATCTAACAGAAACATGAATCATGTGTATAATTTTAATTCTTCCAATAGCCACACTAATAAAGTTAAATGCAACAACTGAAATTAATTTAATAATACATTTCATTTGAATCAATATATTAAAATATCATTTCAACATATAATCAATACAATAAAATTTATGCAGCTTTGGTTTTTAAATTTAAAATTAAAAATTCAGTTCCTCAGTTACATTAGCCACATATGTCTAATGGCTCCTGTACTGGGCAGTGTAGGCATAGACACTATCTAACACATAATCTAACTAGTAGTGTTACCGAACTCAGGTCTGGCTGCCTGCCCCCTTGAGAAGAAAAAAGAACTCAGAAGTCAAATGATTGGTGTTAAAAAAGCAGATGTATTCAGCTGAAGGAGACAGTAGGCTATCCCATCTCCAAGATTTAGATTTACTGAGGGGTTTTTAGAGGAGGGGTTGAGGGAATAGAATGCGGGTGGTGAAAAGCAGGAGAGCAGGAGATGCGAGCTATGAGGAGTTTATGTCTATGGGTCAGGTACAAGGTCTCTTCAAGGCCTCATCTGGTTTCTGTTTTCATCTTTGCTATTATCTCAGGACCAGCAAGATTTTGATTTGCACTGGTGTACTTGGCTGGTTCCCAAAGTCAGCTTTGGTTGCTTGGCCTTGATCATTTCTCAAAACTCTACACATCTCAGAGAAAGGACTATTAGCTTTGCAAACTACTAATTAGCTTCTTGGCCTTGTTTTCCTATTTAGCAAGCAAGATAAGAAAGTCAGGGGATGGGAAGAAAGAGTGGACAGAAAAAACTTATTTTTAACCCCTGACTCCAGCCCCCAGCAGCCCTGACAGTTTTTGGTCCCAACATGGCTTCAGTTCTGCTCACTCCAACAATTTCCCCACGGTCAATAGTTCCTTCCATTTCTATGGAATGGGCTGCTGACTCATCTTACTGCTTTGTGCTGGTTCAGGGCATAGTAGGGGTTAATTTGGAATGGAACTATTTGACACGATGGAGGACATAGCTTTTGTTATCCACTGGAGTGGCAGAGGGACCAAGGACATTTGCTTATTTATTGTCTTAACAGTTGGTTGACAGCAGGTAGCTTAATCAGAATTAGCGAGCTCTACATTAATTGGTACATCAGAATTTTAAGTCCTTTGTTTAGGAACAGGATGTCTCATCCAAGTCATGAGCATCCCCTTCAAGGTGATGAAAATTTAGAGGACTGCTTGTGTAGAGGAGACCTCATTTCCCATTTCCCCCTTTTCAATCAAAATATTCCTGATGAAAGCATTGATGATCAATTTTCTGATTGAAAAGGTTCCGCTTTTCTTTGTACAGATCCCTCAGCACTGGGAAGGCTCATTCGCAGGTAGTCATGTCCCACATCAGGGGGAAAGATGAAACTGCAGTTAAGCCAAGTTAGGGCAACATGAAGTGGGGTCAGGAACTTAGAAGGGACATGATATTTATAACCAATCTTTCCAACTGTATCCTGTTATAAAGAGAGCAAATTTTTATTTCACTTATGCAAATAACCGTATTGCCATAAAAATCAGAAGAATACAACAGTTTTCAAATTTTGAAGGAATCAAAAAGAAAAAAAGCAAATGTTTCCATCTTTGTTCATAACATCATAAAGTACATTTTAACAAATCGCTGTAAGTTATAGTGAGCTTAAGAGAGAAAATTTTGTTAAATCTGGAAAACAAAGCATTTAAGTAAAGAACCAACAATGAAAGTTACAAAACATTATTTTTATCAGTTACTTAACTTCATGTAATTAATTTTTGCTTTGCTTGAACTCAACTAGCAATGTTATAAACCCATCAGATTTCATATTAGAGTTTTGAAAACTTTTATTCTGTCCATTGATCTTAAAGTTATTTGAAACTTGTCTTTAAGAGTTCTCATTAGAGTCTTCTCCATGAATCTGATTGTGGATAGCTTTAGATAGACTTAGCTAATTCCCTTTTAATTGTAGCCAAATTGATCACATGTAAAATATTTCATAAATTCACCCCTCAAAAACCATTATTATGACATACTCAGACCTTTCGCAACATGCTTTAGACTTCCTTTTGTCCTATATTTCCTAAATAACCAGCTATAGGACAAAAGTTCACCACACAAGATGCTTTTTCACATAAAAGTATTTTCTTTTCTTTTTTAACCTTCCTAACCACAACTACATCTCCATAGCCACAGCTTTTTTTTATATCTCCTCTTCTCTTACATCCTTATTCCTTTCTCATCAGCAATACTAAATTAGCCTCATTTATCTAAAAATTGCATGATCAAAGATCATTCTGTTATAGGCTAGGTTCAGAGCTTTAACTTTAAAAATGTCTAGCAGAGACAAATATAATCCTGTTTGACCAGCAAACCCAGGCAAAATTTTATGCTGATAATTCTGAAGACATTTCTCATAGTGGTCTGATTTTCAAAATAGCCTTTTAAACTTTTTTTCTTCAGTTTTAGTTTCAAACGAGATTTGGGTTAAATTCTCAAATACTTACATTTAGCTAGGACTGGCTGAATCATATAAGAAAAACAAAATATCCAAATGACCTTGATTTTTTCCTGATAGGTTTTTGATTTAACACTTGCCAAACTCTGTGCACAAATTTTGTTCAGAGACTTAGCCAATTATAACTCTTCTGGATCCCAGCTCTATTTCTCAAGCTTACCAATAGTTACTCACAAAAAATTGTTTTTCTTTTTAGTCGTCAGGTCTTTAAAGACCAAAAAAGCACAAACTGAGTTATTCAAACCCAAACAAACAGACAAGTTTTGCTTAACTGGTTCACAAGCCCACTGGTTGGCAGACTTGGGTACATCATCTTTTTCTTCAGGAACCAGCCTCACTCTGGAATGATGTATCCATGCTTTGACTCTTGCAGGCTTTAAAGCATTATGAGTTGTTAGTATGATATCAAAAGGCTGGTGCCATTTTACTGCTAGCTGATGTTCTGGACCTTGTTCTTTCCAGGTTTTTAATAAGACTTTGTCTCCCAGCTGGAAAGAGTGCAAAGGCTCATCAGGTGGAAGAAGGGATCCCGAGAGAGCAAACTCATGAAGTGGTCAGTACCTGACATAATTGTTGTACATACTGTCTGGTATAATTGTCATGTTCTGTCCCTGGATCTAGTAATCCTAACCTGGCCTAGAACGGTCTCCCATGTACAATCTTGAAAGAACTCAATTTAAGTCCATTTCTAGGTGCACCCCAGACTCTAAGCAAGGAAATTGGCAACACCTTCTCCCAGGTTAAATGAGTCTCTTGACAAAGTTTTGCTATGGTCTTTCTCAGAGTATGGTCCATATTCTCAGTCTTACCTATTGATTGAGGTCTCCATGATGAGTGTAGTTTCCATTTAATCTGTAAGACCTTGCTTACCTTCTGTGTGACTTTTGAAACCAAGGCTGGTCCATTGTCACTCTGAATTGTGCTTGGAAGGCCAAACCTAGGTATTACTTCCTTTAATAAAATTCTGGCAACATATGAAGCCTTCTCTGTTCTTGTTGGGTAGGGTTTCAACCCACCCTGAAAAGGTATCCACCATAACAAGCATTTATTTAAAATTTCCTGTTGTCTTAGACATCTGAATGAAATCTATTTGCCAGTCCTTGAAAGGATGGATTCCCTTATATTGCAGTCCTTGTCCCATGTAAGTGCAATCAGCTCTGTTTTCTGAGCTGAGGTACTGGTTGGGAGGGCATGGGCCTCTATTACCTCAGTTAAAGTTACCATTCCATATCTAGCATGACATTGTCCATGCTCCATGATGCTGCTGCCATCAGTGAACAATTCCCAGTCTGGGTTAGGCAATAGTTGGTCCAACAGATCCAGCCCACTGGAATAGATTGCACTCATAACCTCAAGGCAGTCATGCATTAGGCTGCCCTCTATGTCACTGGTAGGCAGCAGGGTGGCTGGATTCAAGTTGGTGGTTGTCTGTAAGACTACATTAGGGTTATCCAAAAAAATTGCCTGGTATTTGCCCATATGCCCAGCAGTAAGCCAGCGACCTCCTTCTTGTTCTGAAAGAGTCAGTATCTGGTGGGGCACACACACTGCAACAGGTTGTCCCAAAGTAAACTGTTCGGCTTCTTGTAACACATCACGAGTGGCAGCTACAGCCCTTAAACAAGGTGGCCATCCCTTGGTAGTTTGTTCCAGCTGTTTAAAGAAGTATGCTATAGGTTGGGGCATAGTTCCAAGTAACTAGATAAAAACCCCCAGTCCAAAACCTTGTTTTTCATGTACATACAGGTTGAAAGGCTTGGGAAGGCCTAAAGCAGGAGCCATCATAAATTTTTCCTTTATGGTTTCAAATGGCTGCTGGTATTCCTTAGTTCAGTACTGAGGCTCAGTGTCTAGCCCCTTCAATGCCTCATATAAGGGTCACATTATTAGCCCATAGTCTGGAATTCAGATGTGATAAAATCTGGCCATTCCCCCAAACCCTTGTAATTGTCTCCTATTGCTTGGGGGCTTGATTGCTACTATAGTTTTCTTTCTTTCAAAGAGAAGACTGTGCTTTCCTTTACTTAGTGAGAAAGCTAGGAAGGTAGCTTTTTCCTTACAAATTTGGAATTTGGGAGAAGAAACTTTATATCCACATTCAGCCAAATGTTCTTTAAGCATTTGTCACAGGTAGGGCTAGCAACAAGCAGATCATTGACATATTGTACTAAGATTCCTTCATCAAGCTGAGAGGCGTCTTAAGTCTCCAGCTAGTGCTTTGCCAAATATTGCCAGAGAATTTCCAAATTCCTGAGGCAACACAGTCCAGCAAAATTGGAAAACAGTTTTGTTTTGTTTCTGGATCTTGCCATTCAAAGGCAAACAACAGTCGTGCCTCCTCTTCAACTGGTATACAGAAAAATGCATCCTTAAATCCAAAACTGAAAACCAACCATAATCTCCCAGCATGGTCATCAATAACGTATAAGGACTTGGAACAGTGGTGTGGATATCTTGTACCATCTTATTCACAGCTCTGTGGTCTTGCATAAAGTGACACTTCCTAGTATCTTTACTGGCAATATAGGGGTATTGTAGGGAGACTGGCAGGGCCAAGTAAGTCCATGTTTCAGAAACTTTTGCAGCACAGGCTGAATACCTTCTAAGGCTTCCCTTTTCAGTGGATATTGCTTTTTCCAAGGAACTCCTGCTCCTGTCTTCCATTCTATAGATACAAGAGTTATATTTTTGGCTTGGCCAGGGATCCCATCTTCCCAAACTGTTTTACTCCCTTGATCATAAACCTCGGGTGGAAACTATTCACCTTTTGGAGGTCTGACTCCAGCAAGGAGCATCTGGAACTGCAAGGCTTGCTCGGGAGGCACTCATATCTGCATATGTTGTTTCTTAGGAGAAAAAGTCATTTTATATAGCAAATTTCTTCCTGGGAAAGGGATGGGACACTCAGGTATATACAAAAATCTGTGTCTCAATGTCACATCGTTTAGATAGCACTCCAGAGGTTGAAGAAAAGGCTTTTGTTGGGGGCTACCTTTAACCCCTTTTGTAGGAACTGTCTTCCCAGCACTTTTAGCTAATTTAGTGTTTAAGGCTGAGTGACTGGCTCCAGTCTCCAATAGAAAATCAATTAATTTGTTCTCCACTGCCAATTGTACCCAGGGCTCCTGTGGGAAAAGAATTAGTGGCCCTGAAAGGTTTAGTGGGGCCCCAAGACCCCCTCACCCATCACCAAAAGTGAATTCCTGTTCCATCATTATTTGGGTCCCAGTTAGGCTCAACCAGGGGCATAGCTCCTGCAGGATCTGGGGTTCCATTAACATCCTCTTGACAGAGGCAGTGAGCCTCATCTTTTGCCTATCTATGATGTTGCCTCTCATCAGCTGTTAATAAAATGTTCATTAAGGCCTGCACATCTGTCCACGTGGGACAATGAGTATTAAAAACACTGGTAAAGAGGCCAGTTATTTTCTGAGGATCATCTATATGGAGGATTTGAATGTTTCCAATTTAACAAGTCCATGGCAGAAAAAGGTGCATATGCCCAGCAAAATCCTGCAGGCTGGCCATGAACATTCAGTCCACCAACTGGGAATTGGTGGAGTGGAAATTGCCCTCCTATGGTCGGGAATTCACCTGGGTCGAAATGGGTGCTCTGCTGGGTCTTAGAAGAAAAGACCTTTCCGGGGCCCTGGTCATATTGGAGTGGGGCTGATGCCCCACTTAACTCATCATCAGGAAGCTCTGGGGCCACCACTTGAAGTTGAGGTGCCTCAGACAGTGGCTCAGGAAGGGGTGCCACTGCAGGTCCCATAGGATTCAAAGCCTCTAACAACTATTGATTTTCCATTTCATTATCCTTTTTATTCTTACCATCTGGTAAAGGAGGATAACAAGGTGGCGTATCAGATAGTTTGGAGAAAGCACCTCATCGTACCATTAATTTGGAACCTGATCCTCCTCCTGAAGAGTACTGATTATGTAAAAGCATAAAAGACTGAACATAAGGTATTTCATCCCATTTGCCTTGTCTTTGGCAAAACAATTCCAATTGTACCGAGGTGTGACAATTGAGAGATCCATTTAGTGGCCACCATTCTCCAGGGTCTAACACACAGATAAGCCACACATTATTGCAATAGGACACCATTCCTTTCTTAGTCATGGGTGCATAACTAAAAGCTGGCCAATCTTCCAGAATACAGCCCTAAGGACTTTGAGGTGGGATAGAGGAAAAATTACCCATGATATCAGTTTTGCTTTACGTTCACACACACACAGAAAAGTCAAACAAACAGATGAAGTGCTTCCAAAAGACAGAATGTTGGTTTCTATGTCCTACAGCTGTCTCCAAACACCAGGCTAGCTCATAAACAAACGGTGCAGGCAAACAGCCTCCGGCGTGCACACCAAGACACCCACACACCAAACGGAGCACTCCTCCAGACAGATGGGTGGTCTGAGTTTCAACAAGTCATATTCCACACTAATGGTACCTTTTCCTAACAAACTGTGTGCATAGAGGTCTTCGAGAGTGCATGCTGGGGCAAACTTACCCAATCCTAGAGTCTGTCGACTCCCTCAGCCCGGCAGCTCCTCAAAAGGGCCCATCAGGTCTTTACGAACACTACTTTTCTTCATCAGCCAAAAGGCAGGTGGTTAACGCTGTTGCTGGAATTTAGAGGGCCCTCCCCAGAACAAATGAGGTCCGGCAGCTGCTGGGAAGCATGTCTAGAATCCCAGCTTTGGGGTCGGCCTGCCACAGGCGGTTGGCACCCACGGATGGGCCCAGCCTCGCTCCCACCAAAGTGGGGGGCCAGGCTGCCCAAGGTGCTCAGCTCCTAGCTCGACTTGCCAGAATCTATTACCAGACTCCGGTCTGGCTGCCCACCCCCTTGAGAAGAAAAAAAAAAAAAACTCAGAAGTCCAATGGTTGGTGTTAAAAAAGCAGATGTATTCAGCTGAAGGAGACAGTAGGCTATCCCATCTCCAAGATTTAGATTTACTGAGGGGCTTTTAGAGGAGGGTTGAGGGAATGGAATGTGGGAGGTGAAAAGCGGGAGAGAAGGAGACGTGAGTTATGAGGGGTTCGTGTCTATGGGTCAGGTACAAGGTCACGTATCACCAAGGCCTCGTCTGGTTTCTGTTCTCATCTTTGCTGTTATCTCAGGACCCTGCGAGATTTTGATTTGCACTGGTGTACTTGGCTGGTGCCCAAGGTCAGCTTCAGTCGTTTGGCCTTGATCATTTCTCGAAACTCTACAAGTCTCAAAGAAAAATCTATTAGCTTTGCAAACTACTAATTAGCTTCTTGGCCTTGTTTTCCTAGCAAAATAAGAAAGTCAGGGGATGGGAAGAAAGAATGGAGAGAAAAAAACTGTCATTTAAAAAATCCCCCCCACCCCCAAAGCCCAGGCAGTTTTAGGTCCCAATATGGCTTCAGTCCTGCTCACTCCAACAGTAGAGGTGGTCCTCATTATCAATCTAATTATCAAAATTAGATTTATTTTTTACCTGAGTCTTCACTTTTCAACAGAAAATTATGTTAATGTGCACTTTAAGAACTATTATGAAAAACATTTTATGAGGATGTGTCATATAAAATAGGTTACTAAAAGCAGCAAAATAAGATTAAATCAACTCTAGTATAACATAAATTAATCTTATTTTAAGTGATAAAACATGATTCTGAATCTGACACTTTCTTAACTTATAATAGTACAGTATAATGTACAGCTAAAATTATGTTGTTCATGAAGCTAGAGGTATAAGATGTGGCATATCTAAGTGAATGTATATGTGCATATTGATCTCTGGTATTTGAGTTTTAGGAATAATTAAATAAGAATCATAAAATAATTTCATTCATTAAAAGTGAATCATGGGCTGGCCAATTAGCTCACTTGGTTAGAGAGTGGTGCTAATAACACCAAGTTCAAGGGTTCAGATCTCCATTACCAGCCAGCCACCAAAACAAACAAAAAAAGTGAATCCTGAAATTATTCCATTAATTTTTTTAGACAGCATCATCAAATTTTTTCTATGTATTTAGCAAAAAGAGCAAGTTATGTAATGCTAAAAATTAACCAGTTGCTCCAGCTGATAAAATATAATTTCATTTTTTGGTAATAGAAGGCATAAAATATTAAACTTTCAGAAATGGAAAAGGTAACCCCAAGGTCAAGGGTTTGGATCCCTGTACTGGCCAGCCAACCCCCTGCCCCACCAAAAAATGGAAATAGGATGAAGACGGTGTGGTAGGCAGAAATCTAAGATGCCCCCCCAATTTTTGCCTCCCTGCTTTTGTTATCCCCTGCCCTTGTGTGTGGCGGGGGGGCCTATAAATTTGATGGGTTAACCACTCCTTTGATTAGGATATACTATATAAGACCGTTTTAGCAGCCTGGAGAGGTTCCCTGGTTGGCTTTGAAGAAGTAAGCTGCTATGTTGCCAGGATGCTTGTGAGAGGGCCACATGACAAAGAATCAGAGAGACCTCTAGGAGCTGAGGGCAGACGTCTGCCAGCCAGTAAGAAAACTGCAACCTCAGTCCTGCAACTGCAGGGAGCTGAATTCTGCCAACAAACAGTGAGTTTAAAAGAGGACCCCTCACCTCAAATAATATTGAACTCCAAGACTACAACTTACTTACAGCCTGTGAGACCCTGAGTAGAGGAATAAGTTAAACCCTGGCTGGACTCCTGACTCATGGAAATTGAGGTAATAAAGGTGTGTCGTTTTGAGCCGTTAAGTTCATGGTTCATGGTAATTTGTTACGCAATATTGAAAACTAATGCAGATGGCTTGTAGTAATAAAACATGTTCTAACTACTATTGAGTAAGCCACGCAGACTCTAAAAGAAATGTTAGAAATAAAATAAATGAAATGTTTTGTATGTGGGTGAGCTCTCCAACCAAGTGGGCTAATTGGCCAGCCCATGATTTACTTTTAATGAATGAGATTATTTTATGATTCTTATTTAATTGTTCCTAAAACTCAAATACCAGAGATCAATATGCACACATACATTTACTTAGATATGCCATATCTTATATCATACCACCAGCTTTATGAATGATATAATTTTAGTTGTACCTTATATAACTCTAAAATAAAATGTTTACCTATGCATTTTGTTTTTCTGTTTTTTGGTGGCTGGCCAGTAACAGGGATCAAACCCTGGACCCTGGTGTTGACCACACCTGCTGTAATCAACTGAGCCAACCAGCCAGCCCCTACATGCGGGTTTTATTCAGTATCAAAAACTTTAAAAAAACTTTGGTACTCCAAGGAGACTTTCCAGTTGCATTGAAAAGAATCAGCGTTGTTAACCTGTACTGCTTCAGTTACTCCATTGTGTTTTGTTTTCCCTAGCCATTGACACTCGGGATTAGTAATGTAATTGAAGAGAATTCTTCAAACATAAGATAGTAATAAAAGCTATGTTAAGAACTAGCCAGTTAGCTTAGTTGGTTAGAGCCTGGTGCTGATAACACCAAGGTCCGGGGTTTGATCCCTGTTCCAGCAGCAAAAAGGAAAAAAAAAAAAAAGCTATGTTAAGCCTTGCAGTATTTCTTACTGAGGCTCTTTTTGTTTCTACAGACCTGCTTTCATGAACAGTGCATTCTAGGAAACACGTCGAGGGATAAAAGAAGTAAGCACCTTGGCTGGTGAGTTAGCTCAGCTGGTTAAGCACTTGGTGTTACAACACCAAGGTCAAGGGTTCAGATCCCCATCCTGGCCAGCTTCCAAAAAAGAAAAAAATTCTAAACTTTAAAAATAATTGAAGGGCTGTCCAGTTAGCTCACTTGGTTAGAACGTGGTGCTGATAACACCAAGGTCCAGGGTTCAAACCGCCAAAAAAAAAAAAAGAACTGCTACCATTCCCATTGCCTTCTTCCACAATTATTTCAAAACATCCCAACAAAATCAATCTACCCCATTTATAAATCCTTAGAGTGTCTGCCTTCCCCAGACAAAAATATGTTTATGTCTGGGTAAGGCAGACTCTCTAAGGAGGTTTTATGACATGTGACTATCATTAAAGAGGCCATTTTGAGATAGGGTGACCCCCACTTTCATAACATACACAATTCACTTCTGTGAAACTGCTTGCTGTGTGACAAGGTAGATTGATTAAGTTTAAATAGTGTTTCAATTGCTTAGAAAATGTTGTTGTTTGAAAATCCCCCTCAGCTCTTCAGCCCCCTTGATAGAAGTTAAAAGCTAAATATTAGCCTGCACTTAGAGAAATTTGAATTTTGCTTGCTGTTCCCCACCCACGCTGCCTCTGAGCGATTAACGGGCTTGTTTCAGCTTCTGTTATCAGCTTGCACTAGGCCTCCCCAAGCCCCCTCCTCACGCCAGGAGGGTATGTGTGTATGTGTGTGACTATATGATAACTATAAGTGTGTGACTTATATAAAATTTGATAATTTTAACTGTGTGACTAATGTAAAAACATGCCTTTTAAAACCCCTCTAAACTTCAAGTCAGGGCTGCTCTCTTCTGAGACTTTCTTGGAGGGACAGTTGCTGGCCGGCCAATAAAGAACCCCTTTTAAATTCTCAATTGTGTATTCTGGCTCCTTTTCCATGTGGCAGCCTCACAACAATTTCCAATTGTCCACTGGTTTAGCATCTTAGACGTTCTCACACCTGGGACATCACCACACTGCAGTCATATTCAGGATGGAGATGGGGAGTGACATTTCTTTGTAATGTGAAATAAGTGCTCTTTTGAAGGGGTAATGGGGAAGGAACCCTGCCATAGGGGGAGTACATGTGGAAGTTGAGGGTGTGGAAATAAAATTTCTTAAAATTCTACACGCCTACATATCTTCTGGAATATCTTTCTGTTCTCCATTTTGAAGAACTTGGCCCTACAATATACATTCCTCTCAGTCAAAAACTGCATTTTATTATCTTGCTTCCCTCCCTGTCCTCCCCTCCCTTAGCACCAGACTGGGCAGACACTAGCTGCTCAATAGACATTAGCCTCTGAATGGGCAATAGGGTCCCTCTGCCTGGACAGGGCAGGATGACTGCTGTCAAATTCTTTCCTCCTAATTCTCCATTATATTTATTTGCTGTAGTCCATCTTTTACTGTCTCGTTACTTCAGAAAGGCAGATTACCATGTGAAATTAACCACCCCCCTTTAAGCACTCTAAATTCAACATAGATTTGTAAACCTTGAGCAAAGGCTCTGTGTTTCTTTGGAGAGTGTATGTTGGGGCTGGGGAGTATGGTGGGGCTGGAGGAGATACTGAGATAGGAGGTGGATTCCTGAGATCCAGGAACTCACAGTCCAGATGGGGAAATAGATTCATGTATAGAAAATTTGAACATAGGACCATTTTGTTTTAAACCACGTCTATGCTCCTGAAGATCTCATGTCAATTCAAACTTCACATTTTTCAAGATTAATTTGGACAAAGGATTGTAGCGAAACAATTTCTGTTTAGCAGCTAAAGTAGCAACAACAGTGAAGCCTTATAATTCCAAGACCATGGGTTTGGATCTCTGTACTGGCCAGACCCAAGAAAAGCTCCCAAAACAAATAAAGTAGCAACAGTAGTATTTTCAATAAACTTAGCTCCCCAGCTTTGAAATCATGTCATTCTTGATGAATTATTTATCTATTTACTTATTGTTTAGAAATTCGGCTTATTTATTTATTTATTTTTTGGCAGCTGGCCAGTACAGGGATTCAAACCCTTAACCTTGGTGTTTATAAGGCTGTGCTCTAACCAACTGAGCTAATGGACCAGCTTTGATGAATTTTTTAGTTTGGGAAACTTGCATTATTTCCAAATTTACACATTCAAAAGAATAGTCATTAATATTCTTATATCACAAGATGTCATGGTCTTATAACTCAGATTCTCAAACAGTGTTTCTTCACTGTCCAAGGAAGAAAAGTACTGTAGCTCAATTAAGTGTTTCGGGGAAAGCCCCTTATTCTGTAAATTAAACATCTGGACTTGGAGTGATCTGGTGTCACCAGTGTTCAGCAGGGTGCCTGGCACTTGTTAAGTAGGCAACAAATGAATAGTGTGGTAAACTACCCCTCAGGTGGAAATCAGAATATTTCAGGAAACCCTGAACCAGTTAGGGACACTTTTTTGAAAGAGGTGTGTATGTGCGTGTGTGTGTGTGTGTGTTTCAAAAACTCATATACCTTTATAATTAAAAAAAACTAAAACAAAAAACTGAAACAGGATGGAAGGAGGCAGCTTTGCTTTGTTGGAGGCTAGAATGTAATGTAATGGCTCAGTACTGCCACCATCAAATTGGAATTTTTACTTTCCTCTTCAGTCACGCATTCAGGGCAAAGAAAGGGAGAGGAGCGGTTTGTTATTTTGTTATACGTTCTTTCCCTCTTAAACCAAAGGGAGCTGGATATAGGAGACACAGAACCTTAGCCAGGAGAGCTGGAAGAAGGTCTATCTGAAAACACTCAAATGCAAACCCAGGGCATTGCCAAAGGGTGGGGCACTGAGCTGCCAAGGATTATATCCAGAGCAGCAGATCTCCTGTCAGCCTCAGAGCCCCCAAAGCAGGGGTCAGGGCTGGGGGTGAGAAGGGGGCGGGCGCGGGTCAGCCCTTAAGGCCCATGTGTGGCTCAGGTTACACACCTGGGATTGGGAAGGTATCTAAATCTAAATGCAGGATCTTAAAGTTTATTTTAAATAATCCTGTAGAAGACAACGGCAGTTCCTAGGGCCCTTATTAGGCAAAAATGCTTAGTTAATCTTTGAAGACAGAAGAATGGAATCAGGATGGAACTGGGCCAGCAGTGGTTTCCAACTTTGGCTGACTATTAAAATCCTCAGGCGAGTTGTTAAAAACTTCGATGCTCATGCGGCACCTCGGACTAACTACTTTGGAATCTCTCATGGTGGGACCCAGGTATCGGTATTTTAAAAGCTGCTCAGCTGGGCCGGCCCGGTGGCGCACTGCTACAGTGCGCCACTTGGGAAGCGCGGTGGCGCTCCCGCCCGAGGGTTCGGATCCCACATACAGACCGGTTCCCGCTCACTGGCTGAGCGAGGGGCGGGAGCAACACCGAGGGTTGCGATCCCGTGGCCGGTCCCGGTCCGGTACAGGCGCGACACTGAGGGTTGCGATCCGTTGCCGGTCACGAAAAAAAGACAAAAAGGGGAAAAAAATAAAATAAAAGCTGCTCAGCTTATTCCATTGTGCAGTGAAGTCTGCTTTTGGAGAAAGCTGGGATGTCCACCTCTTACCTTCAAATGTGAATTCTCATTGCATTTAGGTTAGCATTTTCTAAGTCAAACTGTTTGATTTAGTCTGCCATAAGTACTTAAGGGTAGACGTGGTATCAGAGCATAATTAAAGAAGATATCGTATTTCTTTATTCTTCCCCTTTTTTCTTACAGATCACAATAGCTTTAAATGAACTAAGTGCTGCTTTGAGGCCTGAGAGACTCTGACTTAATCTCTCTGGGCCTCAAGTTCTTAAAAAACTTTTGTAACCTCAATTGTATGTAGTTTGAATCTGACACTGCTCCATTCAAGTAACTCTGCAGTCAGAGTGATCTTTATTTTTTAACTGATGTAAAATGTATGTACGGTGAAATGCTCAAATATTAACTTAATTTTGATGTGTTTCGATAGTGAGTACACCACCCCAATCAAGATTTAGAACATTTCCATCACCCCAGAAAGTTTCTTTGTGCCCTTTTTACAGTCAATCCTTACCCCTTTCCCCATAGGCAGCTACTCTTCTGACTTCTATCATCATAGATCAGTTCTGCCTGTTACTGAACTTCATTGAAAAGGAATCACACACCACACACTCTCACAGTGATTTTTTTTTTTTTTTTTTATTGTTTTGTGTTTATTTGTTTTTGGCAGCTGGCTGGCACAGGGGTCGAACTCTGGACCTTGGTACAGGGATCTTTTTAAAAAATACAACTAGGATCACGTTAGTTCTCTGCTGAAAACCTTTTAATGGCTCCCTATTACTGTTTGAATACTATTTAGACTTCTCCCCGTGGTCAGTAAGGCCCTGAATCCCTCTTAATCCTCCAGCATTGTCTCCCAACTCTACCCTGGTGCTCATTATGATGGTGTTCCAGTAACTGGTCTCCTTTCATAGGCTCCTTCCTGCTCGGGGTCCTTACATGACCTATTCCCCTGTTAACTCCTTCTTACCTTCAGGCATTGTCTCAAATGTTATCGCCTCTGAGAAGCATTCCTTGGTGCCTCCAGTCCTAAATTGTATTTTGCCTGGGTTCTTTCCATTTCTGTCATTGTCGAAATGAGCAATTATATATTTACATGTGTTTATTCTACTTTAAAATTGTCAGTCTCGGGGTCGGCCCGGTGGCGCACTGCTACAGTGCGCTGCTTGGGAGCGTGGTGGCGCTCCCGCTGAGGGTTCGGATTCCACATACAGACCGGCCGCTCACTGGCTGAGCGAGGTGCGGGCGCGACACCGAGGGTTGCGATCCCGTTGCTGGTCCCGGTCTGGTACGGGCGCGACACTGAGGGTTGCAATCTGTTGCTGGTCACGAAAAAAGACAAAAAGAAAAAAAAAAAAAATTGTCAGTCTCTTCCACTTACCCATGAGAGTGAGGGCCATGTCTCTTTTGTTCACCACAGTATTCCTGGCTCCTAGCTGTGAGCCTGGAACACATTAGGTGTCCAATAAATATTTGTTAAAATAAATGGATGAAATGGCCTAACTCTTGAACCTACTGTGTCACAAAGTGGGAAACAAAGGGATAGAGAAGAAAGGCAAGAAAGATGCCGGCAGGTAGGGGTGGGATCCCAATGGAGAACTGCTCCTCCTTTAACTTTCGCTGAGAGTGAAGAGCAAATGTTATATAAAACAACAGAGAAAGCACTTGAAAAGGAGCAAGGACACTTGGTTTAGTGGTTTCTCTGGAACCCAATTTCCTCATCTATAAAATGCAGGAGTTTGACTAGAAGATTTCATCCATACTGTGTCACCCCTATGCAGCACTTGGAAATATACAGGGGAATTTTCCATAGTTAAAGTAACTGGGGACCACTACTGGCATTTACTGGTTCAGGGCACCAGGAAGTTTAAATGCCTTGCGATGCTTGAAACATTCCTACATTTCATGTCATCCAAAATACCAGTGTTGAGAAAGACTATAATAACATGGTTTGTGAATTCTACCGGGCATGGCCTGTGATTCCCTATTTTGCTATACTTCATAGCCTACCTTCTAGGCAAACGCTCATTGCATTTAAGTTACCTTATTTATTAAGATAAATTATCTATTTATAAGTCAAACTGCTTGATTTAGTCTGTGATAAGAACTCAAGAGTAAGTACAGCAGAGCATAACTGATATTTAAGGTACATATTCCATAAGAACTACATAGATGGTATCATATTTTCTTTATTAGTTGGCTCCATCCCCTTCTCTTTTTCTTTTCTTTTTTCTATTTTTGGTGGCTGGCCAGTACAGGGATTTGAACCCATGACCTTGGTGTTACAAGGCTGTGCATTAACCAACCAAGCTAACCAGCCAACCCCTTTTTGCTTATAGAGCATACTAGTTTTAAATGAGTTGGTAAGCATTTCTCCAAGCAATTTAAAAAGCTTGACTCTATTTCATTCTTTCTTAGTAGATGTGTAGGTAGAAGTTAGCTTACATTTGGGAAATAAGGCTCATAGCAGAGAAACATCAAGATTACACAGAGAAACCTCCTGTGCCAGGGTTGGTATTTTTAGTATTGTGCTTCTAAGCCTAATGTCTTACCCACCAGACTTGACTACACAGTTGTAGTAATGAAGGAGACTGTGTGTAGTCTTATCTTTACAACTCTAAGGTCCTTGCCTGCTCTAAAACTCTATGTTGTTTCAAAAATATGTATAATGGAAACAACACAAATATCCATAACTGAAGAATGGATAAAAAGAGAAATATGGCATATCCATACAATGGAATATTATTTGGTCATAAAATGGAATGAAGTACCCATACATGCTACAACATGGATGAACCTTGAAAACATTATGTTAAGTGAAAGAAACCAGCCACAAAAGACCAAATATTATATGATTCCATTTACATGCAATGTCCAGAAAAGGCAAATCTATAGACAGAAAGTAGATTAGTGGTTGCTGAAAGAAAGTGAGCTGAGACGCTGGGTATCATTCAAGCTTTATTAAAGGAAAAGAATCTGCTGGGCTGCACTCAAAGTGACTGGCAGCCTGGGGCTGCCCTCAAAATGGGGGACAGCACCAGGTGTGGGGGTGGTAGAGCTTATATAGGGTGTCAAGGGCTGGCTGATATAATCAAGGAGAGGCATTATGCTAATGTGGAAGCTATGCAACCAGGGTGGAGAATTGTGCCCTTGCAGAGGCAAAAGCGTTTCTGTTTAAGTCACGAGGCTTCTCATAAAGGGAAGGGGGGAGGGGTTCAGTGCTGGAATGGAAGACAAAGCCAGCAGCTATTTTGTGCTTATTGTGTGCACAATGGCCCCGGTCACGTCCAAAATCCATCAGTTGCTTAGGGCTGGGGGTAATGGGGAGATAGGGAAGTGATAACTAGAGGGTATGGGGTTTCTTTCTGAGGTAATGCAAATATTCTGAAATTGATTGTGCTGATGGTTGTGAATATACTAAAAACTATTGAATTATACACTTTAAATGGGAGAGTTGTATGGTATGAGAATTATATATAAATAAAACTATTTAATAAGGTGCGGGGAAATTGGTGCTCTTGTACACTGTTGGTGGGAGTATAAATTGAGGCAACCCTCTTGGAAGGAAGTTTGGTAGGATCCTTCATGATTCAATGTACACATACCTTTAGATTTAGACATTCCACTTCCAGGAGTTTATTCTACTGTACATTTATCAAGCATGAATATACTTACTGCAACATTGTTTACAATAACAAAAACTGGAAACAATCAAAAGTCTATCAATAGAGAATTGAGTAAAATGGATTCTAAGTCCCTTTATGAAATTTATGAATAATTCACAAATTATGAGTACCACAAAGCTAAGAATGTTAAAATTATGAATACTATGCAGATCAGTACACACAACATGCATTTTGTGCAAAAAGGGAAGACTATAAGAATAAAAATATATATGTATGTATTTGCATAAAGGATACACAATAAACTATATGTTTATCTGGTTGAGTGGGAAATAGACAGATGGGAGATAGATGTGGATGTGAGATTTTTCACTGAATACCTTGTCATATTGTTTTATTTTTGAGCCATATGAATGACTGATCTAAAGAAAATTAAATTAAAAATTAAGAATATGACTAAAATAAAAGAATGAAGCCTATCCACATAAGTAAAATATCACTTGTATAAGATACATTAAATTTAAAAAAATACAAGTTGCAGAATAGTATATACAGCATACTTCCATTCATTTTTTTTGAGCTAAATACTTTTGAATTCCTAATTTGTGTTTTAGGCACTAGGGATATGGAAGTAAACAAGGCAGCCAAGACTCTTGCTCTCATGGAGGCTACATTTTAGTACTGAGTAAGAAGGCAAGCACAGAAATGAACAAAGTAATCTCAAACATAGTGGAGAGGACTTAGATTGGGGAATCATTACTTGGTGGGTGTCACCAACTTTAAGCATACAAACATTTGAATCATGGGTGTTCCAGAGGGGGAGGAGAAAGGAAAGGTATGAAAAACCTATTCAACAAAATAATAATGGAAAAGTTCCCAGGTAAAGGGAGAGATATGGACCTTCAGATTCAGGAGGCTCAAAGATCCCCAGACATATTCAATCCCAAAAGCCCCTCTCCAAGACACATTATAGTCAAACCAGCAAAGATCAAAGACAAAGAGAGAATCTCAAAAGAAGCAAGAGAAAAGCATCAAGTCACCTATAAGGGAGCCCCTATCAGACTAACAGCAGATTTTTCAACAGACACCCTATAGGCCAGAAGAAAATGGGATGACATATTTAAAATACTGAAAGAAAAAAACTGCCAGCCGAGAATACTATACCCAGCAAGGCTATCCTTCAGAAATGAGGGAAAAATAGTGTATTTTCCAGATAAACAAAAACACTGTGGGAGTTCACCACCACACAACCAGCCCTACAAGAAATCCTCAAGGAAGTCCTGCATCTGGAATGTGAAAAATGATAATCACTACCACAAATACACAAGAAAGAACAAAACCTAGTAGAACAAAAATGCAAATAAGAGAAAGAAACTAAGTCTTACCACCACAAAAAGCCCATAATGACTTTGTGAAAATGCCCCTGCTTTATTTCTGATTTTAGTAATTTCAGTCTTCTCTCTTTTTTTCTTGTTCAGTCTAGATAAAGGTTTGCAAATTTTGTTGATCTTTTTAAAGAATCAACTTTTGGTTTTGTTGATTTACTCTATTGTTTTTTAGCTCCCTATTTCATATATTTCTGTTATAATCTTTGTTATTTCCTACTTATATTTGCATTTGGTTTAGTTTGCTCTACTTTTTCTATTTTCTTAATGTAGAAGTTTACATTACTGATATGAGATTTTTCTTACTTTTAATATAGGTGCTTACAAGTATAAATATTCCTCTAAGCACTGCATGAGACCTGCATCTTATAAATTTTGATATGTTCTGCTTTGATTTTTATCTGAATGTACTGTCTAATTTCCTTGTGATTTTTCTTTTTATCCATTGTTTATTAAGGAGAGTGTTGTTAAATTTCCACACATTTGTGAATTTTCTAAATTTCCTTCTGTTATTGTGGTCAGAGAACATATTTTCTATTATCTTAATCTTTTTGAATGTATTAAGACTTGACTTGTGGCCGAAAAAATAAAATAAAATAAAATAAATAAAAGAATGAACATACATTTGTATACAAATTAAAAATCTCTAAGTATACACAAGACTTGTAAACAGTGACTATTTGTGGGTGGGAATTGGAGATGAAGGTTGGTAGGACTCTTTAATTTTCTATCTTTGAGTAGGCTTTGGATTTTTAAAGCATTTTAAAATGCATAAAATAAGAAATATGTTTCAAAGAAAAATTTTAATACGGAGTGGAGGAGGAATCACGGAAAGTAAATACCGTACTCAGAAGCTTGATGACTCCTTTGGTTCTAGTCCCTCTAGTGGCAATAATGAGGTAGTTCTGGGGGCTGTGTCCAAGCATAAGCATCCGATAGTGAGAACTAACATAGCTTTAATGGAACGCTGAAACGCTTAGCAGAAGTTGGAATTCTTGAAATCATGTTATCTTTGCCAAGTGGTAGACGGGAAAAATCCGAAAATCTGTATAGTAATTACAGAGTCACCTACTATATATTGTGAAGTAGGGGACAGCAGTCTTTAGTTTTAAAAATTAAGATATCGGGAAAACTTTTCAGTGCAATTGTCTTGAAACTGTATGGCTTAAACACTCATACCCTGGTCACCATCTCTTCTGAGTCTTTGCTCAGGTCTATAACTGCCTTTTCTTCTCTCCACCTGGACAAAGCCACCTCTCCCTCCCTTCTTGGCCAGCTCACAACTTCTACATACCTTTTTTTGTTGTTTATTTTGTTTTGGTGGCTGTCTGGTAAAGGATCCAAATCCATGACCTTAGTGTACAAGGCTATGTTCTAACGAACTGAGCTAACTGGCCAGCCCGCCTATATTGCTTCTTCAAAAACTCACTTCGTCTAGTCCTTAACTCACCCAGGATAAGCATTTCCTGCCCAGGATAATAATAGCTGACATTTATGAAGGTGTTATTGGGTTATCAGATACCACATTAACTTATGATATCTTGTTCAATCTTCAGATCAACCTTGTGAGGTAGATGCTTTTCTCATCTCCATTGTATGGATTAAGGGAAATCTGAGGCATAGGCCATTAAGTAGGATCACTCAGCTGGTAAGTGGTGGCTGGGATTTGAATCCCTGTCTGACTCCAGACCACATGCTATATTTGAATATATTGTTTTCTATTTGGATAGATATTGAATATATATTTTAATGAGTATAAGATCATGGGTCACAAATTCACATGTCTATAAGGGGCCAGCATGTGAGTGCAGAAAATTTGATATATTTTCCCAAAGGAATATGTCCTCTTTTATTTTTTCTTGAAACCTGGGGCCTTCTTGCTCTATCTTTTGTTTTTCTACATTTTCACTTTCCTCTTAATACTATCCTAAAAATATTAGTGACATTGTGATAATTCGTGACAACTGATACTTGGCCTTATGTCAGAGAGCAACAGGGAGTCAGGGGACTGTTACAAACTCAAAGCACAGGCCCTGTCTAGAGGAGGCTATTCCCAGCTCAGCTCCACACAAATGTTGCTACCAGGAAGGGCAAGTGGATGTAAAGTTGTCAGATCTATCAATTTTTCAAGAGAAGGTAATAGTCTAGGATTTTATGTAAACTCTCCCAATTTTAAAATGTTGGCAATTAATTCACAATTTTTTTAGAAACATGGTTTGGGAAGCCTGATTTGATCTGTGGGTCACAAGTTCATACTTGCCTCTTTTTAATGCAAGTTTATTATGGGAGAACCCACTAAGATAGATTCTTTTTATACCTCCCACTGCATTAGGCACATACCATGTTGTTGGGAAAATAGAATATTTTGGTCAGGGCCCTCGCCTTGGGTCCAGTTGGTTGTGTTTCAGCACATCCTTTGTAAGCAAATTGTGTGTGTGTGTGTGTGTGTGTATGTATATGCACGCGTGCGTGCGCCCGCATGTGGAGTTAGTGCGCATGTGTGCCAATGTATCTTTTTAGTTTTGTTGCTATTCTTGTGTTCTAGAGAGTTTTGGTGAAGCAGGCAGGCGGGCGTCTACCCCAGGTGGCTGCTGCCACACATGGCCATGCTTTCCAACCTGTGGCTTCCAAGGACCTGTTTGCCAGTTACCTAGCTCATAGACCTGCGTGTAAGGGGTCTGGTGACCCAGCCTGGCATGTGAAGAGTTGTGACCCAGTCTGTGAAAAAGCTTGAGGGGTCTGGGAGCTCCAGACCCAGCCCTAGCTCGACAATTGGCCCAGTTGGTGCAGTATTACTGGCGGGTAAAAGAGCCCAACAACTGGCTTGGTCGAGTAGCTTTACAACTGGCATCAGGAACAGGATTAAGAACTCTACACATGTTCTCAAGGAACTTTTGGTGAACCATCAATCTGCTCAGGAATATTATTCTATATTTATATCTCACTTCCTTTTGGCAGACATTCATTTGGCAAATGTGGGCTTGCACAGAATCATATAGTATCTGTGAATTTATCACCAAATCAAATGGATTCTCTGAACTTACCACAGAGGACAAGGCCTAGGACATAGAAAGTATTCACCAAAAGCTCTTGTTTTTATTCAGTTAATAATATTTCCTATCAGATTAACATACTTGTTGGCACTTTGCTGCACATTAAAAATCACTGAGAGAAGCTTTAAAAAAAAATACCCATGCCCACGCCCTGTCCTGAGCCTCCCTTTTAATTGATTTGCAGGAGAGTCCAAGTGTTACATAGCTTTGAAATGATTCCAAACACTTACATTGTTTGCTATGTGAGTGACATACATTTTGCTGTGATGGGAACATGGAGTGTACTCCCCCTCCCTAAGGATGTTACGTCACACCTTATCAGACCACGTATATGAGTTATTAGCCTTGACTACTGGACATGCACAAGTGAATTTCAGGGAATTTCAGTCTGTTTAAAATAAATCTGTTATAGTAATAGTAGACCCAAAGTATTAATTTCATGAATTCTTCCTTTACTAACAAATGGCGTACTAATCACTTTTCTATGATAAGTACAATAAAATAAAAAATTAGAAAATACATATACATAGTAAAAATTAGAAAGGTGTAAAGTACTTGGTAACCTTTACCTCTCATTGCTGTACTAGCGCCATCTAGTTGTACTAGGTCATCATCCTGTACTAGTTGTCCCTGAAGACAAGTACTCTTATGGGTTTCTGGTGTATCCTTCCAGAGACATCATTATTATAATTTAAGTAGTTTTTTTTTTGCTTCAGATAGGAATCTTTAATCACTCTCCCTTTTGATAGATCCTTTAATACTTCCTTGAGAGTAAAAGTACTAAGGTTAGAGGGAAAGAATGATTGCCTATGAGTGCTAGAGCTTGAGATCTCAGAGGTCCAAGTGTGGTCCCTGGATCAGGGTGAACCTCACCTGGGTGCTTGTGAGAAATGTAGAATCTCAGACCTCACCCAGATACCCAAAAGCTGAGGTTGCATCCTAACCAGAACTCCATGTGATTCATGTCCACTTTTAAATCGGAGAATCATTTCTCTAGTTCAATATCCTTCTTCACAAATAAGGAAGGATGGCTTAGCAAGGAGTCAGTGGAGAGCTGATACTAGGAGTCAGTGCATTTTCTAATATTCCAAAATTCTGGCCAGATAATTTGATGTAGTGTTTTATACACTTCCTCACTATGGCTTTGGAGTCAAATCCTATCTTTACCATTGGCACATAGTAGGAGCTCAACAACAATTTGTTAAATAAAATTTATAGGAGGCCACTGATTTGGACCGAGCTCCTGCACTAGGCCCAAATGAAGTTCCATACCACCAAGCCCAAACTAAGTTGTTTATCTGACTTTCCAAGAAATCAGGAGAGAGAAAGATAATAGCCAAATACCCAAACAGGCCAGTTTTTGCTGGTATGATAAAGAGGTCCTCTCTGCTTTAATCTTTACAAGAAAAGTAACTTTGAAATGACCAATCTGCATTTTGTTGTTTCTGCTTTCTTAGCCCCTTTATGCCTATAGAGCTAACCTCCTACTCAGCTCATAGGAACACTCCTTCTATTTTATAGAATGAGGTGCTGCCTGATTCTAGAATCGCAAATAAAAGCCAATTAAGATATTTAAATTTGTTGTAGTTTTGTCTTTTGACACATGGTTATTATACTTCCCATTCCTACTATTTAAAAAGATTAATAAACTTCATTTTTCAGAGCAGCTCAGGTTCACAGCAAAACTGAGTGTAGAGTTCCCATATACCAGTCTCCCCTTCCCCTGCAACCTCCCCCACCATCAACATCCCGCACAGCTACTATTCTTAAAAATGAGATTAACAACATTTGTCATCGCACCTGATTATAACTTCAAAACAATATTCAACAGCCTTTGAAGAATCATTTACAAAATCTATTCTATGTCTGACTTAACAGAAAGACTCCTTTTGATACATCCTGTTCTTGAGTCAGGACTGTTTTGCTCTGGCAGTCAGGGAAGGATTTTATTCGGCTGTTTACAAATGTAAGGACTGAAACAGAGTGAGGTTAAGGTCCTGCAAGATTCTATTTTCTTTCTACTGGACTTTTTTTTTTTTTTTTTTTTTAAGATGACCGGTAAGGGGATCCTAACTCTTGACTTGGTGTTGTCAGCACCACGCTCTCCAAGTGAGCCAACCGGCCAACCCTATATAGGGATCCGAACCCGTGGCCTTGGTGTTACTAGCACCACACTCTCCCAAGTGAGCCACGGGCCGGCCCACTACTGGACTTTTTGCAGCTGGCTGGTAACAGGAATCGAACCCTAGACCTTGGTATTATCAATATACGCTCTAATCGATTTAAGTAACCAGCCAGCCCTCTACTGGATCTCAAGATGGAAGAGATCATTAGATTCTGAGGAGCAGGCCTTGAGAACAGGGAGCTAAGCTGGAATCCACAGCTTTTCCATCAGAGCGCCCAACTGGTGCCCAGGATCCCCGTCTGAACCGAGAGCGGGAACCTGCGTTGTGGAAAATCACAATGGTTTCAGGCAGTTTCTGGAACTTGGGCTTTGCCCCCTGGAAGCTCAGATTCGGAAGAACAGAAAGGAAAAGGAGCGGATTTCATGTGGCCCCAGACTGCAAGGAAAAAGGAGAGGCCGGGGCCGCGCACTTCTGAATGCGACTCCGGGAGCCGCGCAGAGCCCCCAGGGCTGGCCAACTTCCGTCCTCGTTCGGAGTTTCCCGGCGTGCAGGCTCTTATCTTCCGGACTTCCTCCTTTCCATTTCGGCTGAGTTTTAGTTGCTTTTCTCTTCCCATTTCCAAACTAGGTATTTGGTGTAAAAATGGCACTTCCCGAGGGCAGTTTCCCCGGAGGACGGAAGTAGCTGGCACGCCTCCCGTCGCCGTTTGACCACACTTCCCGCGATGCCTTATGGGAGTTGTAGTCCTGGGGCGAGAGACGCCTCCCGGGCTGGGGGACCCGGGTTGGTTTTCCTGCGCTCCCAGCCCTGGGGTTGGGCCTCTGACCTTGTGGGTCTTGAGGTCCACATAGCTTTAACTCTGTTAAACGGTTCTATGTGATTTCTACTATATACTTATCTATCTAGTTATCTTAGGCTTTCCAAATAAAAGGCTTTCAGGGCCGGCCCGTGGCTCACTCGGGAGTGTGCGGTGCTGACAACGCCTAGGCCACGGGTTCGGATCCCATATAGGGATGACCTGTTGCTCACTGGCTGAGCGTGGTGCTGACAACACCAGGTCAAGGGTTAACATCCCCTTACCGGTCATCTTTGAAAAAAAAAGGCTTTCTTCAGTGAGCATAAGTAAATAAAACGAATAGTATTTGTTCTTTTAAAAATACTGAAAAGCAAAAAGAAGAAAATGAAAATGGCGGGATAACTACATCGACTTCATACAAACAGTTCAGAAAGGTATAAACTGAAAGAAATAAAAAGCGTCCTTTCTGTACCTGTCCAGTTCCCTCCCCTAAAAGAACACTGTTACCTGCTTTTTAAATGGTGTCCCTCCAGAAACAACATAATGCTAATGTACATATTAGTAAAAAGTACACAAAACAGGTAATGCCATAATTACCTGTGTTTCATTTGATTGTACATCTTAGAGTCTTTCCATACTTGCACATACAAAGCTATCTTAGTCTTTTTAGAATTTTTTAAAATTTTATTTTTTCACTCCCTGTAGAGACTGTTAAAAAATGCCAGTACTGACTATACTGCAGGTTGTCACTGCGGAGTGTTGTGAATAATTTTCAGTGAGCAATATCTCGCCTGCAGAAACCTCACTGGCTATGATACTGCCACTGCACAAAGCTTACTCGCTTTTTACTGGCTATATAGTAGTTCATCCTACAAATGCCGTAACTTATTCATCCACTGCCCTTGTCCACTTCATTGACAGACATTTTGATTGTTTTCATTTTTTTTTCTGTTGCAAACAATGCTGCAATGATTGCCTTGAACAAACTGTGATGTATATCCACAGAGTAAATTTGTAGTGACAAAATTGCCCAGTTAAAGATGTATATGCTTTGGGCTGGCTGGTTAGGTCTGTTGGTTAGAGCAGTGGTGCTGATAACACCAAGGCCCAGGGTTAGATTCCTGTACCAGCCAGAAGCACCCCCCCCCAAACACACACACACACACACACACACACACACACACACACACACACACACACACATTATAGAAGTTGATAAATACACCAGATTGCCAAATTGAGCCAATGTACACCCTCATCCAACAATGTATAAAAGTATTTTCTTCCTCCCATCTGCTCTCTAGCACTGAGTATTATCAAGCTTTAGGTGTTTTGCTAATGTGAGGGGTAAACAACTTTATCTTCCTTTGATTGATCTTCAGTTTCGTAGTAAGGTTGCACTCCTATTCGTATGTTTACTTTCCATTTATATTTCTGAAAGTAGTCATATTTTTGGCCCAATTTTCTATTGTGTTGTTCATCTTTTTTTTTTATTGATTCATGCTTTTTGTAAATTAGGGAAGGTAGTCTTTTGTCTGTTATGAGAATTACGAATTTTTTCGCTTGTACATTATTTGCCTTCTGATTTTGCTTTTGTGTTTTCTGGCCACACAAATGTACTTAATTTTTATATAGTCATGCTTACTGATTTTTTCTATGGCTTCTGGGTTATTTGATTATCTGTAATTTATTTTGGTATAAGGAGGAATGGCTCTAGGCTTATCATTTATCATTTATCCAAAAGATTAGCCAGTGGTCCCAACATGTTTTTGTTATAGCTAGGCAGAAAAACCCAGTGAATGTTAAAAATATGCCCTATCATAAGATGCTGCAACAGGTTTGAAGGTTAGTTTTTGGGAAAAGAGTAGGAATTAAAAAGTGGCACTCAGACTTTACTGAAAACATCTGATAATCTTGTATTAATACTTTTTCTAAAAAAAAAGTTACCAAAAAATTTACTAATAATTATTAAAAAATAAGTAATGAAAATGTTTCTAATCAATTCACAACTTAAAAAAGAGATGGGTTAAAGAAAGTATGGTACAACCAGGGTGGAATGCTATGTAGCTGTTTAAAAGACTGAGACAATTAAGTAAAAAGGAAAAAAGAACACCAAGATTCAGAAGAGTGTTGCTATGGTCTGAATATGTCCCTCCAAAATTTACGTTGAAATTACAATAATTCCTTGGACTCTCAAAAGGAGAGAATAAAAATACCAGAGGTGGGAAAGGGGGAAGGAGAGATGGGGTTAGGGAGAAATTGGTAAAGGGCCACAAAAAATGTTTATATTGTGTAATGATTAAAAAACAAAAACAAAAGCAAAAAACAAAAAAACAAAATTTATGTTGAAATCTAATCCCCATTATGGTGGTATTAAGAGCTCCGGCCTTTTGGGAAGTGATTAAGTCATGAGGGCTTTGCTCTCATAAGTGGGATTAATGCTCTTATAAAAGAGGTTGAAGGGAGCTGCTTTGCCCCTTCAGCCACCTGAGGACTCAGCAACAAGGCACCATATGGAGCAGAGGGAGAGCCCTTACCAGGCACCGAATCTGCCAGTGTCTCGATTTTGGACTTCCTAGTCTCTAAAATTGTGAGAAATAAATTTCTATTATTTATAAATTGCCCAGTCTAAGGTATTTTGTCTTTAAAAAAAAAAAGAAGTTTATTTAAACAACAAGACCCTTTACTTGAAGGGAAAACTATCTAGGATTCTTTTTTTTTGTTAAGAGTAATTTACCCCTAGTTAAAGACAGATTATCCTACATGTAACAGCTACATACAAAAAAGTTATAAAATTGTCCTTGTTTTTACCATGATAAATGAAAAACTTAAAAATTCTCCAATCGAACAAGGCATGAAAAATTTTTATGTTTTGTTGTTGTTGTTAAAAGAGTGAGAGCAAAATAACTTACTGGAATATAAAGATAAGAGCTAAATGAGCATGCCACTAATGGAGAAAGGGGGTATTTTCACCAAACAAGTATTTTCCCTATCCCATCTCCACTAGATGTCAATCAAAACATACCACTGGCCATTTAGTTAAAAAATGCAGTATGCTTGTGCACATACACCGGTTACTTTATGTACAATAATGAAAGAATAGAGAAAACTATCCTGTAATAATGAGGAGGTGATGGAACCAAATCGCAGTTTTCTAGTTGAGAATGTATTCTCGCTCTGCAAGAAGCGAGTTCTGGAGTAAAGTAGCAGGTTCCCTTTCTAGTACATTACCTCCTGTCTGCTGCTGGAACACATCAATTGTTTCTTCGTCCTCTATGTCCAACTGTGCAGATGTTCAGTACTAGTTTTAAAGGCTTTTCTCTCCACTACAGCCTGCCATAAGGTCATTTTCCTCACCTTTACGTGAACATAGAATGGATATTTCCATCTCTATGACAGATTATGCATTTTGCATCTTCCTCCGTCTTTCTGTCTATTTTGTGAATGACTCTTTTCAATTCCCATTAAATTTTTCCTCAAAATCACGAGTTAGCATTTGATTTTGTGATGTGCCAAAATTTTATATGGATTCGTCTTATGTTCTCAACTAAATTAACTTAATGAGATATGAGGTCTGGAGATTAAGAGGTAGTCCTATTCAAAGAATGTGGGGCAGAGTTCAGTATTGTTTTCACTGCACCGTGACTCCAGTAAACAATGGGTCATTTAGAATATAGAACAATTGGACCTATCAATCAGAATGGACAATGGCTAGGACACCTGTCAGAAAGGAAGCTCCCTGATGGGAGGATTCATTTCATTCTTATTTGTCAACCCCACAGCACGATGTTAGCGTCAAAGGATGAAATAATTGGCTAATTACATAGCCGCAGTAGGGCCTGCAACAAAACAAAAACAACCTAAGGAGAAGTACTTAAATCAGGCCCGCTGAATTGTCATCTCTACTAAGTCAGTAATTGCTATGTGGAGTTTGGCAATTTGTAGTTTTTACTGACTTGTTTTTTATTGTCTCCTTTTTCTTACTGGAAGAATAATATATGTTCATATTAGCAAATGTAGATGAGTAAAAAGAATAAAATATAAATCACCATGACTCCATAGTAAGTTATAAGCTCTAGTAATAACTTCTCATATTTTGTAAATCTATACACAATCTATATTCATGACACTGGAATCACACTGGACATACTTTCAAAATTTAAATTTGTAATTTTTTACCTTTTAAGTTGAGGTATAACATAATCAGTAAAGTGCATAAGTCACGGTGGTCAGTGAATTTTTACATAGTACATACTGTTCTGTAACCTTTTTTTTTTTTCACCTAACAATAGAGTGTGATCGTTTCCTGTGTATTAAGTATATTTCTACATTATTAAAATGACTACATAGTATACTGCAGTTGTGGACCATTATTTATTTGATTGTTGGACACTTAATTTTTTTTTTTTTTGCAGCTGGACTGTACAGGGATCCGAACCCTTGACCTTGGTGTCATAACACTGTGCTTTAACCAACGGAGATAAGTGGCCAGTCCCTTTTTTTCCTCAAAATTTTTTGCTATTATGACTGTGTTTTGTTAAAGATAACCATCATTACTACTGTGTCTTGGTACACATTCTTCTTTACAATCTTTGAATAAATTCCTGGGAATGGAATTTTTTAGACAAAGATCAGGTAGAATTCTATGACTTTTGATAAGCCAATTTTCATTTCGGAAAGGATGTACAAATTTTTCTGTTACTGATAGTTGTTGAATGTGTCTAGCACTTTTTACTAACTTTAGAATGCAGAATGTGAGAACATGGTGGTTTAGGAAAAGATTGTGAGTTGCATTTAATAAAATCAGAAAGTGCTTTACCAAATTCCTTTTATAATCATTTTTTTTCTGTTCTTCAGAACATAAAACGTTGTCCTGACAATTCTAAGGAACAAAACTTTTTTTGCTGGTCAGTGTAATTTAGTCTTTGAGGAACTTCACGTCATTTTTTTTTTATTGTGCTAAAATATACATAACATCAAATTTACCATTTTAGTCATTTTTAAGTGTACAGTTCAGTGGCATTAAGTGCATTTACACTGTTGTGCAACCATCACTACTGTCCATCTCCAGAACTTTTTTCATCTTCCTATACTGAAACTCTGTACTCATTAAAAAAAAAAACTCACCTCCCCCTTCGCCCTGGTCCCTGGTAACCTGTATTCTATTTTCAGTCTCTAAATTAGTCTGATCTAGGTGCCTTATATAAGTGGAATCATACACTATTTTTCTTTTTGTGACTGGCCTTTTTTCTTTCTAATTGTGACTGGCATATTTTACTTACTGTAATGTCTTCAAGGTTCGTCCATGTTGTAGCATGTTTCAGAATTTTCTTTCTTTTTAGGGTTGAATAATATTCCATTGTAAGCATATACCGCATTTTGTTTGTTCATCCATCGATAGACCCTTAAGTTTCCTTTACCTTTGTGTTTTTTTTTTCCAATTTTTGTTTTATTGCTTAAATGTGAATTGCACAGTGAATTTTTGCATCTTGAAAAAACTTACTTCACTACACTTAATACATGAATAAAACAAATTAGTTCCATTCTTGGACAGGAAGAAGAAAAACATTTTGGGGAGGAGAAGATAATTGCTGGTAAAATATAATTTTTTTTTTTTTTGGCAGCTGGCCAGTACAGGGATTGGACCTTGGTGTTATCAGCACCACGTTCGAGTCCCTGCTTTTCAGGTCTTTCGTGTGTATACCCAGAAGTGGAATTGCTGGCTCATACAATAGTTCTATGTTTAATTTTTTGAGGAACCACCATACTATTTTCTTTTCTTTTTTTTTGACAACCTCACTGTTTTCCACATGATTTAAAGGCCATTCGTCAATAATTCCGATCAAGATTTTGTGATATCTAAGTAGACCTCCAAATACCTCAAAGGATGTGGTGAAATTTCCAAAACAAAATTAATTGTACAAGGGGCTGTTTCAGTTGGTTAGCATGTGGTGCTGATAACACCAAAGGCTCAGTGTTCGATCCCTGTACCAGCCAGCTACCAAAAAAAAAAAATTGTACTTTATTTTAAAATTCCATACAGAACTTATTATAGCAAGAGAGCATACGTAACGAAGGATTAGTAAAAATGGTGTTTCAGTGCTTTTTTTTGCTTCTCTTCAGAAATAAACTTTAAAAAAGATGCATATATGTGGTTTAGATGAAAAAAATATTGTTTTTCCCAAGGTGATAATTTATAGGGTGTTTAAAGTGTTAAGGCAGCTAAATAAAGTGTTGTATCCCTGACCACTCACCTTCTCTCAATCCCAGATCTGAGCTTTGTTTTTTAGGCAAAATGAACTGAAACACAGATTCCCTGGACCCACCCTAGGCTAGACACTCCTGAATCTGGAGAGAGCCAACCTGAGGGAAGTGGCAGAGCAATCCAGCCAAGGCTGTCATGCAATTCTCCTTCTCACTGTCCTATTTTATTTCTTAAGTACCACAAATTGCTATTTTAAATGATCCTGTTCCTTTGCATGTTTCTTGTCTGTCTTCCTCCATCAGAAGATAAGTCCCATGGAAATTGAGACTGTGTTACTTACAATGCCTTTCCCTACAATCTTGCTGAGCACAAAATAAGCCCTCAATAAATATTTATTGAATGAATAAGTTATCAAATGAATGAAAATTTGCTATCCTAGTGTATTTCCTTCTACTCTTAAACTATTTTTAAAATTGTGAAATATTTTAAACATTCAGCAAAGCATCCACTACACATATTTCACAAATCCCAAGACTTTACCACATTGCTTCAAATTTTCTTCTGTCTCTTAAAAAAAAACAGGAAAAAAGATAAAAAGAGACAGGAGATGGAGAGAGAGCTAATTTGGAGAGTTTGTAACAAAGGGCAGTCTTTATCAACCTCAAAGAGGAATGAATGGTTCATGTGCATCACTTACATAGACTGAAACTACAGATCCCAGGCAGCACTGCAAAGTTAGGCACGTGGTCTATTTTTCTCTCTTTTGTAAACAGCCAATGAGAGGTAGCATTGACAAAGGTGTAGGATGACATCTGGTGTTTTGATTGTGGCCAGCCCTAAAGCTAGTTTTTGCCGTTTGGAATACGCCGCTGTGATTCAATTTTAAAGGGGTTTCTCCTGCTACCTTGAAGCTCACTGTGCCTCTTGTTTCCGAAGGAGAAAAGCTGATTTAGTAATCTAAATGGATGCAATACTGAATTACAGGTCGGAAGATACTGAAGATTACTACATGTTACTGGGATGTGATGAACTATCTTCGGTAAGACAGTGGATAATGCTGTTCTTTCTCACAACAGTGTTTCAAGTCTTTATTTAAGGTTTTAACTTTGAATTTTTAGTCACATTGCCTAAAAACCTTATCTTTTATTATTTTAAAGCAATTTCGACTCAGAGAAAGTTAAGGATTTAAATGTGTGTTGGGTCTTTACTTGAATAATGTCCTATGGCTATATTTTATGGAGGCTTCTGATTATGTATGTGTATTCTGGCACATGGTCATACATTCTATTTCACAATATACTAAAATACATACTTGAAATTTTATGGTAATTGATGATGGCAGTGTTTTTCATAGCATACGTGAGATCTTTATTATCGTGATTCATACTTAATTGAGATGAAACAATTTTCTAGCCAATTAGTGATGTAAAATATTTTGTTAAAATATGTAGTTTTATGTGAGCAGTTAAATTATAAAACAAGGAACATTCTTTTATGTATCACAATATTTCAAATTGTATGATAGAAATTACTTCTTGAAAGGGTGGTTTCTGAAACAAAATGTGTGAAAACTGTGTAGATGTTCACTGGATCTATAATAAAATAACGTTTTTAAAGTTTTAAATGTTTTAAAGCTCCTGTATAAACAATAAGGCTGTAGAAGTTTTTTTTTTAAATTATAGAAAAATCACTTATAATTCTATCGCCTGTTAATATTTTGGCATATTGATTTCCAGTCTTTTTACTATACATGTATTTTGATTCCTGCTTTTTATCCATAAACATTATAACAAGGATTCTCCATACTATTAAATATTCTTCATACACATTTTAATGATTGCAAAATGTTTTGTATTATGGCATTTACCACAATCGAATTATTCTCTTAATGTTAAATATTTTATGTATTTGCAACTTTTCAGTATTTTAAATACTGTTGAGATGAATGTGAAATATATTCATTATTGTATTATTAAATCATATTATTAAAATATATTCATATTATTTATATCATTAATATATATAATTTTATTTATTTTTATTAAAACATATCTATTAATGTTGATATTTTTAAAGCAATAAATATTTATTCTTGTTTTATGAAGGCAAGAGTTTAGTAACCAAATGTACTGCTTTGTTTTGAGAATAGAATGTGATATTGGAAACAAAGGATTAAAATCTAGTTTTACCATGCTGAGGAAGTTATCTTAGGTATCTTGAAGTTAAAAAAAAATACGTGCATACAGAACAGCATCTAATGCTCTTTTATTGCCTGTTCTCTTCTAGATAATGCTATTCTTGTTTACGTTAGTGGTGATTTGCTTATAGCAACTGAGAAAGCTTGTTACCATTTTGACCATATGTGTTATTCACATTTCGGATTATACTATTACCAAATAATTTTTGAAGAAACTATTTAAAATCAAAGGAATATAATTTAACTTGTTAAGTTTAACAATTTGGGTTTTTAAAAATATATGCTAGGTGATAAGGTAAAGGTCATTATATCCCCGTAATAAATCTCTTGCCCCATTTTGTCAGTCTTTTGTCGCTATGCTATTGTCTTCTCAGTCTACAAAGAAGGAGGATTAGTTTTAGAGAGACTCCCCAAAAATGATCCCATTGTTTATGCATAATGTTTATAACAATTTCATTTCATTGACCAGGCATAGCCATCTTCTCAGTCTCAACATTCCCTTTTCTGGATGTCTTTTCACTGATCTGTCAATGGCATAACATATCTAGATAACAATCATTTATTTATTTATATATTTGTGTGTTTATTATTTGGTGGCTGGCTGGTACAGGGATCCGTATGCATGACCTTGGTGTTATAAGGCTGTGCTTTAACCAACTGAGCTAACCAGACAGCCCTGTTTTTAATAAAATGACCTGTCAAAATTTTATCCCTTCTTAATATATATATAATATCCTCTCTTTTCATTTTTATCTTGTCTGTGTGGGTGGCTGGCCAGCAAGGGGATCCAAACCCTTGACCTTGGTGTTACAACATCACACTCTAACCAACTGGTAACCTGCCAGCCATCCTCTCTTTTTTAAAATAGACGTCCTTCTCATTTAAAAAATATGCAATTTTTTTTTTTTGCTTTTTAGTGTGACATTTCCTTTACTTGATTTGTATTGGATGAATTTCTTTTACTTCAAATATTCCTTGATTTGATGCTCTAAAATTAGCCAGAACTCTTTATACCCAAAAGCAATTTAGCAGTTATAATTTCAAAGCAACTTGAAATTTCAATTTTACTTATAATAGTTGAATTGAGAGACCCACATAATAGTTTTGCATTGGTATATAGTTCTTACAACTTATTTCTTATGTTGGAAACTAATTACATATTAAGTAAAGTTATGTATTTTCTAACGATTTTAGAGCAGTAATCCTGAAGCTTTTTCTTCTCAGAGGCTTTTAAAAATCATCCTTAAGAAAATACAATCATCATAATAAACAATGAGAATAATTTCCTACTTTACATGCATGACATACTGATTTCCATGCTGTTTTGTAGAAAATAACATATCCCCCATTTCAAAAAATCTACCAAAGTTTGATCCCAAGTCAGTCAGCCTTTTCTCCCTACATTGGGTTTTACACAAAAGACACGTGCTATAAAATCCTCCGAAGTCTTTATTGATGCACACACCACACACTTGGAGTGTAAAGCACCCTCCTTGGTTTAGATCTTATTTGTTTTTTTAATATTTGGTCACTTTTCTCGTAGTAATGATAAGAAGACTTCATGGACTTGAAAGCTGAACAGAAACCCAATAAATGGAAACGTTTACTTATTTTTTCTAGTTCTCTTTCTTGTTGACTTCAGACTGAGTTCAATTATTATTATTTTTTTTTGTTGTTGGCTGGCTGGTATGGGGATCCAAACCTTTGACCTTGGTGTTATTGACACTGTGCTCTAACCAACTGAGCTAACTGGTTCAGATATTGACTCTGTCACTCACTAGCTGTGTGAACTTGAGAAAATTATTTAACTTTCTATGTCTTGGTTCCTAATTCGCAAATGGTGATAAATAATACCCACCTCATAGAGTTGTTGTGGGGATTAAAAAAGACACAATGTATAAAGTGCTTTGAACAGTGCAGCACAGAGTGGTAAGTTGTGGTTGTGGTTGTGGCTGCTGTTTGGACCTCACAGTGATACTGGGCACTTGGAACTTTATAGATTTATTGTATTCTATAGTTCACACTATTTTTAAGATATTTTATTCTGAAATGTTTTTGACTTTCAGAAAAGCTGCAAAAATGGTGGGCTTGAGACCCAGCTGTGACCTGAGGTCAGGGGCTGGTCCAAAGATCTTGGTCACCCACCCTGACCTCTGCCATTAAAAAAGAAAAGTTGTAAAAATAAAACATAGGGTTCCTACATACCCTTAATCTAGCTCCCCTTAATGTGAACATCATACCTGATGGTAGTATAATGATCAAAACTAGAAAATTAACATCGATACAATACTATTAATTTAACCAGGGGCCAGCAAACATTTTTTTGTAAAGGACCAGATAGATAGGGTCAGGACTAGGGTGAGTCAAGCAGGGAGCTTAGGATGCAAAATTTAAGGAGGCACTAACTCTCAGGCTTACACAAGTACAGAAACAGAGAGAGAGAGGCAGAAACAGAGAGAGAAAAAGAGAGAGAGAGAGAGAGAATGAACGAACCTCCTTAAACCTATATGTCCTGCTTCCCTTAACTGGTGCTGGCCATGAGATAGCTTTGCAGGCCTTATGGTCTCTGTCACAACTACTCAGCTTGGCCATTTTGAGAAAGCAGCCATAGATAATATATAAGTGAATGACTGTGGTTGTCTTCCAATAAAACTTTATTTTAAAAAAGTCAGTAGGCCATATTTGGCCTGTGGTCCAGAGTCAGTCAATCCCTGATTTAAATTAGAGGTCTTATCTAAATTTGTCAGTTTTCCTATTAATGTCCTTTTTCTGTTCCAGGATCTGAGACAGGAGCCCTTATTAAAGTTGGTTGTCATGTTCCCTTACCTTCCTCCAAATCTGGTGCTTTCTCCTATCTTTTTTGTCTTTCATGACCCGGATACTTTGAAGAGTACCGGTCAGCTGTTTTGTAGATATCCCTCAATTTGGCTTTGTCTCAGATTTTCTTATGATTAGACTGAGGTTATGCATTTTTGAAAGAACACTGCAGAAGTGATGTGCCTTTCTCAGTGTATCATATTAGGGTACATGACGTTGATATGTTGTTGAGTTTGATTACATGGTTAAGGTGGTGTTTGTCAGGTTTCTTCTGCCACGTTTTTCCATGATAGGGTTATTATTTTTCCTTTTGTAATTAACAGATATCTTGGGAAATATACTTTGAGACTATATTGTTTCTCCTCAAACTTTCATTCACTGAGTTTAGCATCCTTTGGTGGATCTTGCCTGCACCAGTTACTGCTAGGTGTTTGCCTAATGGTGACTTTTTACCTCATTTGTTTTACATTTATAAGTTGGAATTCTTCAGTAAAGAAAAGCTATTCTTCTCCCATACTTATTTGTTTATTCAATTTATTTATTATTACTGTGGATTAATGGATAGATATTGACTTTTAAGGGTTATAATCCAAATACAACCATAATTTATTTTGTGGCTAAAATTGTTTCTATGGCTCATATTTTAATTAATAACCATTTGATGAGAATGATTTTTTTGTGGAAAAATTCAGTCTCAAATAGAGTGAATTGAAATGATGGATATTAATTAACTCACTTATTAAAATGAGTCTTCTCTTTTCATGTTCATATTCTGCAGCATATGAATTTCCATCACCAGAGTCAGTTCACTCTTTTAATGAGTAAGTCACATTTTTCAGAAAGCTCCTATCTTTCAGAAAGCACTCTATCTGATTATAGACTGACAGATGTTCTTCAAGTAATATCTGTCAGTCTATAATAAAGTAGTAAGTCACATTTTTCAGAAAGCTCCTATCTTTCAGAAAGCAGTCTATCTGATTATAGACTGACAGATGTTCTTCAAGTAATATCTGTCAGTCTATAATAAAGTATTTATTGAATACTTACCATTGGTCCAGTACTAGAAGTGATGGGGTGGGGGGAGGGAAAGAAAACAAAACAAAACAAAAGGTGAGATATGGTGCCAGTGTATAAAAAACTTGACCTACAATTGAGGAGCCAAAATTAATACACAGGAAACAATTTCAGAACAATTAAATACTGTGCTGTGTGGTACTGTCTGTAGGTGCACCAGGAAGTAAAGAAAAATATCTGAAAAGACTTCAGAGAAAAGATTGAGCTAGACAGTCTTACTAGATGGTCATAATTTAGATGCACGGAGAGAGAGACAGAGGGTATCTGTGTGGCTGGGGTGAGCTGGAGAAGATTCACCCAAGTGGGAATCAGATTAGTTTCCATTATACCCAACAGAATTTCCTTGCATAGACCAAAAATAAGACCATATTCTGTGCTAACAGAATACGGAAAAGATAAGTTTTTAAGTTTTAAAATTTAAGCTCTAACATTAATATACACTCAGTAAGGAAAAGTGGCATACAAAGAAAGCATAAAGAAAAATGTTAACATGTATGTTTAACATTTTGGAGTATGACGTATGCATGTTAATTATCTGTACATATATACTATATCTATGTATGTAAACATATGTATGTGTATTTTTCTATGTGTTTGGAATTAGACTGCCCGGGTTCAATTCCTGAATCTGCTACTTACTAGCCGTGTGACCTTGGAAAATTACTTAATTTTTTTATGACTCAGTTTTCTAATCTGCAAAATGGGAATAATAATAGCAACCACCTCATAGAGTTGTGGGAATTAAATAAGACAGTATATGTAAAATGCTTAGAACAGTGCCTGGCACATAGTAAGTCTCAATAAATCTTAGTTACAATAATAATTATGATTATTATCACCATTATGAACATATACATTACATAATCCCTTTTGAGATAAAACATGGATTCATATTGCATATAATACTTACCTTTTCTTGTAGGAAGTATAGTGTATAAATTTTCTCAGGTTCAAAATCTTCTACTACAAGATGATTTTTTAACTTTTTAAATATTTTTTGTGGCTGGCTGGTACGGGGCTCAAAGTCTGGACCTTGGTGTTATCAGCACCATGCTCTAACCAGCTGAGCTAACTGGTCAGCCACCAAGGTCTTTTTTTTTTTTTTTTTTTTTTGTCTTTTTTACTGACTGGTAACGGGGGTCTACCTTTGATAGATAGCTATAATTTTATCTGTTTATGTTATTTGAAAACCCCAATGCATATACATAAATACGTGTTAAAAGTATGTCTTGAAGGATATAACGTGTTATCTTGGGGGAAGAGAGGTAAAAAGACTTTTATTTTTATTCTGTATTGATAGAAATCTTTTCAAACAGAGTTTGTGAGTATTTGTAAATTACTTGTTAATTAAGAAATGACTTCTCTACCTACCAGCCACACACACACAAAAAGGCTCACCACTACCCCTTTATTATTATTATTATTATTATTTTTTTTGGTGGCTGGCCAGTATGGGATCGGAACCCTTCACCTTGGTGTTATAACAAGGCCCTCTAACTAGCTGAGCTAACTGGCTAGCTCTACACTTTTTAGGATATTGAATATTTTAAAATTTAAAAACAAATCTAATTTTTAATTTTATTTGTTATGAAAGCAGGTTACAGTGACTTCTAGATAAAGGGAACACCTAGAAAGAGGAAATACAATTAATTACAGTTCTTAACAGGAAGCCTGTTTCTTTCTGTTATTTTAAGAGGTTCACAGTAGAAGCTTAACAAGGAAAAGAATAGAGTTATTAGTCTGGGCTTTATACATATGCCTATTTAATACAGTCTGACTTTGATTTAAAAATGAAGACTTTTTAAAGAGAATTGACTGAGGATGACATGGAGCTAATAAGAATATGTTTCTCCCATGAATCTTACTACAATATTGACTTGAGCTGCTTGAGAATTCGTTTTTCAAACAAGAGGTAATTTTCTTTCATTAATTAGTGGTGAGTAAATATGGAACCCAATAATAGTTCCCTAAGCCTGTAGAATTTGGCAATATAAAACGGTGGTTAAGATTATAAGACTTAAAATCCGACTGCTTAGTTAACAGAAAACTCAGTTTTTTTAGTAACTAAATGAATGACTTTGGACAAATTACTTAACCACTGCCATTTAATAATAGCTACTGTTATTGAGTTCTGATTATGATCAGGCTTTCTGTTAAGTGCTCTACTTATATTATCAATCGGATGTAAAGATAAGGAAACCTAGACATATGGAAGATACGTCGCTTGCCAAAAGCAACATAACTTATGTTGTACAGACTACCACAGTTCTTGTGGCAGAACTGGGATTTAAAACCAAGCAATCAGATGCCAGCGTCGCATAACTACTATTGTCTCCTGCTACTGTCATTGCAATCAGCATTAATAAAGCCTGTCGCTTGCCAAAAGCAACATAACTTATGTTGTACAGACTACCACAGTTCTTGTGGCAGAACTGGGATTTAAAACCAAGCAATCAGATTCCAGCGTCGCATAACTACTATTGTCTCCTGCTACTGTCATTGCAATCAGCATTAATAAAGCCAAATCTTAGTAATTCATGACAATAGGGATTAGATGGGTAAGTGAAATCAAATAAAATCATGGATGGCCCTCAAACCTCATTTGAGTTTGGGCTGTCATTTCTGTTTTCCCAATCAAAATCTCTAAACAACCTAATTGGTAACAAAATTATCAGGTTTAAATTATGTTCTTTTTCTTTTAATTATGTAATTCTTAATAAAAAAGAAATGGGCTAGAATGCAGGAAAAAGGAGCTTTGTAATGGATACTTTATAAATTATAATTTATAATTCAGGGATAGTCATCCCTAAATAATGAATTGCGGCAAAGCATTTTTGAAGAATTCAGATATGTGAAAACATATTTTATATATTCTTAGGAGAAACTTATCTGATTATTTTGAATATTTAAATATATTGAGCTCATAGGTGTCTTCGGCCATCATTTAAAGACAGTAGCAAGTTAAATTGTCATTACAGACTACTATTTGAATGGGAGTTTTTATCGGATGCTTTCTGAATTTCTTTATCGAGGAAATTATTTCTCAGGGTAAAAAGGCAAATAGAAATATAAGGATCAAAATAAAAAGTTGGGTTAATCATGGCTGTTTTTGGGAGGACTGATGTCCAACTTCTTCCTTCATGCCATTTAAGTTGGACTTATTTTAAACACCAATTTTTGTTTTAGGTTGAACAAATCCTGGCAGAATTTAAGATCAGAGCTCTGGAATGTCACCCTGACAAGCATCCTGAAAACCCCGAGGCTGGTAAGAATTTAATAATGGTTATTTTTCAAGAAAATGAATAGCATATAGAAGCAAAAAGCCATTGAATAGTAACTTAATTTTCTTTTATCTCTTATGCTCAAATTTATTCTTTCATTCAATGCGAAAGGTTGTTTCTGCACTGTTGGGTTGGTAGAAGGGGAGAGGACTGTGTAGTCTTTTACAATAGAAGTTGTTTAGCACTCATTTTTCTTTCTTCCATAATGTGTTGCTTCATGGTTTAAAATTTGTCCAGTTCATGTTTTATTTCACTAGCTATTGAGTGTTAATATGACTGAAGTATGTTTATAACCAGGTGGTTTTCTTGATGAGAACTTGCTGTGTTTTTTTCATTTTGGAGGACCTGAATATGTCCATGTATTGATGCTTTTGTTTCTTTCCGTTATCATCATCATGTTATCATCGTTTAAATATGCTTATGTCATCCAAGCTTGAAAAAATTACGAAAACCCAATAATTCTTCTGCAACATGTCTCTATCCTGCACCTTCCCCATCTCCTTCGTTTCAGAGCCAAACTTCCTGAAAAAACGTCGACAGTCGATATTTCCACTTTCCTTCTCCCCAGTTTTCCATTTATCCCACTCTGACTTTCTCCCCACTTTTCTTGGAAATGGACCAAGGACTTCCTGCTTGCCAAATCCAGTGGTTGCTCTTTAGTCCTTATCTTTCCTGAGCTTGCATCAGAATTTGGCACTATTGACCATATCTTTCTTGTTGAAATACTCTTCTCTGAGCTGCTGGGAAAACGTGCACTCGCGGTTTCCCTCCAGCCTCTTGGGCTGCTCTTTCTCAGTCTCCTTTGTGAGTCCTTCTCGGCTGCCCCAAGGTTCTCTCCTAAGCTCTCTTCTGAGCTTACTTACTCCCCACTCCCTCTCTGGAGCCTTGTCCCAATTTGTGGCTTCAATCACCAGCTCTCTGTTGATGGCTCCCAGATCTCTCCTTAGTCCAGTTCTCGCCCCTCATCTTCAGCCTACAGTTTTGACTGCTTCTTGGAAATCTCCATTTGGAAACTTTTCAGTTGCCCTGTGAAAAACTGGACTCATTAAAAATCTTGCTTATTTTTCTGTGTTTCTGCATCTCAATGAACAACACCACCATCCGTTCAGTTGGTCAAGCAGAAACCTTCTCCTTCCTCTCCCTCATGACTGCGTCTGGTTGATTACCAAGTGCTGTTGAATTACCTTCCATCTCTCTCTCTTCTGTGCTTCTTCCTTCCAACCTCACCGCCACTGCTGTAGGTGAGCCACCCTTTAATTGTTTCACATTGCAGATAGTGATTTTCCTTTTTAATTATGGAAAAAATAAAAGATTTAACATATACAAAAAGGGATAAAGAATACTATAACAGATGCCCATGTAAGTACCACCCAGCTTAAAACAGTACCAGTGCACTTGAAGCCTTTTGTGTATTCCTACTCTGATTTTATCCTCAGGGTAAGGTAATTTTATATCTTAAATTTGATGATTATGTTTACTATATGTTTATAGTATGCATGTATATGTGATTTTTCTATAATGAAAATATGATACTAAGACCTGTCTGTAACTCCACATTGCACAAACCCAAACTCTATTTAGAAAACTTTCTCCTTGTCTTAAAGCTCTTTATTAATTTTCTCTAGAAATCATTGGTCCCTTTGATTTGTATAAACAGATCTTTTTCCAATATATGAAGTCACCTTTTGTTAGATAATTAATCATTACTTTTGTTCGTTGGATTTTCTCCCTTTTTATTAAAGCATATTGTGTGCAGTGTGAGCAAATCATAAGTACAAGCTTAATAAATTTGTGCATATGTATAACCAGTTTAACCACTGCCCGGATGAAGATGTAGAACATTTTCAGCACCCTAGAAATCCCTTTTCATTTTCTGCTCAAACTCAGCAACCTCTTCCATTTTTTGGTCTCTATCACCACTGATTAATTTTGCCTACTTTTGAATTTCATATACTTGGAATCATACAATATGTACTCTTCTGTGTGTGGTTTCCTTTGCTTTACATTATGGTTGTGATATTCACCCATATTGCACGTGTAGCAATAGTTCATCCTTTGTCTTTGCTGGGACTTTAGTTACAAGCCCTTTCATGCTGTGCACCCTCTCAATCCTCCACCCTCGTTTTCTCTCCACCACCAAACTCCTGTTATAGCCACTCAGAACTACATTGGGTCCTTAATGTGCCCTATTCCCTGTTCTGTCTACTCTTCAGACCTCTACACCAACTGCTTCCTCTGCCTGGAGCACCACCGAGGCCTGCACCCTTACCTGCCCTGCTTTGCTGGGCTAGGTCATGCTCCTGCTCCAGGTCTCAGCTTAGCCATCACTTCCTCTGGGAAGTCCCATGTGTACCAGCTGCCCAGAGCACATTGTGCGCCAGGCAGCAGACTGTGTATCTCATCGTCTCCTTGTTGCCTGTTTGCTCGTTAGTCACTGGAAGCTCAGTGAGGCAGCCCCCCTGCTTGTCTTGTTCACAGTGGTATGCCCCGTACCTAGCATAGCACCTGCTGCAGAGGTCACCTGCTGTGCATAATTTCTTGAATGAATATATGAATGAATGAATCCATGAACATTTCCTTAGGAGTCATATTAACCACCTCTCTGAGCTAGAGTTAATATTAAGATAGATGTCCCAGTATAAATTGTAAAAATTTGATAAAGGCTTAAAAACCACCACCACCCTAGGTTATTCTTTAACTGGGTTGTTTTCCAGTGACACGTGACTCTGAGTTGTTTCTCTGCCCCTGACGAGCAATTTCTATTCAGGATACATGATGAATCACTGTGCAATCATTGCCATTTCTAGTTGCCATAGTGATGGCAACTAGAGTTTCATGTATGAGCTGCCTCAAGGCATCTTGTTCAGAGAAACACTGGACTGTGTAAATATTGCTTAAAATGAGTAGGTACACAGACATCAATATCTTCCCTTGTCAGGCTTGCAGTAGATACGTGATTTAACCTTCAGGTCGAGATTCTTTTTTAATCTATTTAGACATCTATTTACTCAGTTTGGACTAATATGACTTTCTGAAAATTTAAAAGGTTCTTTACACACTTGGAAAAGGATTAAGGTTACTTATAAAAATATACATATTTATTTGGGCAGCTGGCCAGTATGGGGGTCTGAACCCTTGATGCTCTACAGAGTGAGTTGTAATTGAGTGAGCTCACTGGCCAGCCTAAAAATATTTTTATAAATTCACCCAGATACTGAATTTTAACTTGACAGAAATCCAGAATATAATGAACAAAGTTTGAAACATATCTCAGTAAGGTGAAGAGCTACCCTGTAGAGGAACTGTAGGTAGGAGAAATTAAACTTGTATATATTACTTTTTCAGACACTAAATTTAGTCTCAACTGTTGCCATTGAAATTGCTCATACGTTAGCGTGATGGAGGAGTAGATATGAACACAGGCTTGTCTGTCTGGATTGCTCCGTCTCCCACTTATGAGCTACTTGACCTTGGGCAACCTCTCTGAGCCTCAGCATTCTCATAGGTAAAATGGGTAGACTAATAGTATATGACTTCACGCATCTGCTGTGAGGATTCAACGAGACGTTCTGCATGTGGGAAGTGCTCAGTGAATACTGGCAATTAGGATTCAGTGGACTTTCTTTTCTTGTTTTTATGTTGCAGCCCAAGATAAAAATTTAACAAAATGGGATGTTTTTCTTTTTTGTAAGCAACCATTAGATCTTTCTCTAAATTATTTTTAAAAACTCTAAATCTAAAGCCTTTAGATATCTCTTCCCCTCTCCAGGTGTGGGTGATATAGCAGGACTGGTTGTGCTATAGCAGTTGGGTCATTGAGCCCAAAAGCTCCTGGCTGGTGCGCCTGTCAGCTTCTTGTGTGTGCACCAGTAACTGTTTCAGATCAACAGTTTATTAACTTCTCTTTGATCATGAAGAAAGGAGGTTTCAGACTAAATTAAGGACTTGTGAGATGGTAGTTTTGTTACTGATACGCAAACTTCAAAGAAACTTGGATATTTAAAGAAGAGCAATTTTCCCTTTGCTAACTTATATATATATATATATATATTTTTTTGGTGGCTGGCCAGTATAGGGATCTGATTTCTTTTTTTTTTTTTTTCCTTTTTGTCTTTTTTCGTGACCGGTAATGGGATCGCAACCCTCAGTGTCGCGCCCGTACCGCGACCGGCAACGGGATCGCAACCCTCGGTGTCGCGCCCACACCATGCCAAACCAGTGAGCGGACCGGTCTCTATATGGGATCCGAACCCTCAGCGGGAGCGCCGCCCTCTACCGAGTGCGCAACCGGGCCAGCCCAGGATCTGAATTCTTGACCTTGGTGTTATCAGCACCACACTCTAACCAACTCAGCTAACCAGCCAAGCCCCTAACTTATCTTTTATTGTCTCAGTGTTTTTCTACTTTAAAATCACTTCAGTGGAATAGACGGTCCCCAGCATCACTCTTTCCCACAAATCAACCAATTTACAACTATTAAAAAGCAACCACAGCTAAACTGGGGCCGCTAGAGCTCAGGGGAAGAGGAGGAGAGACCTACAGAGTTCATGAAGACAGGAGAAGCCACTATGAAAGAAAGAGGGAACTGCTCTGACCGTTTTGAGTCCTGGCCACTTCCAGGCTGGAGCTGGTGAGCTCATGGAGCAGGAGCTGGCAAAAGCCACAGCTGTGTCCTGCCACACCGTGCCAAACCAGTGAGCGGACCGGTCTCTATATGGGATCTGAACCCTCGGCGGGAGCGCCGCCCTCTACCGAGTGCGCAACCGGGCCGGCCCGGGATCTGAATTCTTGACCTTGGTGTTATCAGCACCACACTCTAACCAACTCAGCTAACCAGCCAGCCCCTAACTTATCTTTTATTGTCTCAGTGTTTTTCTACTTTAATATCACTTCAGTGGAATAGATGGTCCCCAGCATCACTCTTTCCCACAAATCAACCAATTTACAACTATTAAAAAGCAACCACAGCTAAGCTGGGGCCGCTAGAGCTCAGGGGAAGAGGAGGAGAGACCTACAGAGTTCATGAAGACAGGAGAAGCCACGACGAGAGAAAGAGGGAACTGCTCTGACCGTTTTGAGTCCTGGCCGCTTCCAGGCTGGAGCTGGTGAGCTCATGGAGCAGGAGCTGGCAAAAGCCACAGCTGTGTCCTTCGGATGAAGTTGCTTGGAGGCTGTAGGAGAGAAGAGGGTCTTGGTGGTCCCCAGGCCAGCAAGACTACTAATAGGGTTCCCCTGGACCCACATAGGAGCAAGGAGCCACAAATGAAAAAAAGGAGCCACTCAGAAGCTGGTGAGTCATCGCAAGGGACTGGTGCATGGCCCGTCCCATGGGAAGTGTTTGGAGCATGGGTGGTGGTGAACACAGGCACAGCAAGGACAGCTGAACTGCCCCTCAACAGCACAGGATCACTCAGAGGAGACTGGTCAGGAATATAGAACTGCAAGGGGTGCCGTTTGCTGAAAAGACTCAGGTCCAGACCAGAGTGTCTACACAACCCAGGTGTACTGGATCTCACGAGAGCTATAAAACCAACCTTTAAAGCCTGAGCTGCACAAAAAGCCTTTCCCAGGGAATTAGCAGCAAAGCAGCAATTTAGCTCAACCACAGACGACAAACAGGAACTTCCCACAGGAAGTTCTCCCATTTTAGAAGTAAGCAAAGGACAACAAATAAGTTCCAGTGACTTACAAAATCAGATATCTCTTCCCAGAACTGGTAAATATTTATCTTGTGTGATTCATTTGATTAGCTGATACATTAAAGAATAAATATAAACTCTAACTCATTTTTATTAAATGTGGTGAAGAGGATGGAACAAGAAAAAGGGCACATAACAAGAAAGATAAGATCTCTTTTGCTTTCCGCTTATCACCTGTTGTTGAGGGATTGACATCAGAATAATTGTAAGTGGGCTTTTTTCACCTTGGAAATTCTGGAAAGTGAGGTTGCCAGTAATGTGCAAAGAGAAGGTGACTCACGGATAAAAAGGTAAATTGTACAACCGCTGCAATTGTAATAACTGGTGTGTGCATCCTTGGTGATAATTTAATAAGCTTTTTATTCCTGTTGGAAAAAGTGACATCTCATTTATACAATGGGACAGTTATGTTGTCATCAGCAACAGGAAGGATTGCTCACTGGAGTGAGCTACTATGGCAAGATGCTTTTTATTTTTTTTCCTGTAGTTTCCAATAGCCCCATCTTTTACAGTTTCCACTTTAACCCATTAATTGCTACTACTTCCAGGGGTGTTATTAAAATAGTTAAAAGTTACTGGCTAGCTGCCAAAAAGTAAAATAAAATAAAATAAATAAAATAAAATAAAATAAAATAGTTGATGACTTGTAAGGTAACTGTGCTGTTCACCTTTTGAGGAGGGTCCTAGAGATGCCCTGCTGTGTCAGCAATTATCTCTGGATGCTGGGGGAATACTTGAAGTGGTGGTGTTTGGTAGTTGGGGGCTCAGGAGGAGCAGCTCTTTACCAACTAGAGTACAGAAGTATTTCAGTATTTTCACAATTGGTGTGGAGATACTGTAAGTACTGACTGCATATTTGTCCTAACACTTCCTGTTTCAGAGGATCTTGGTTACTTCTCAAACTGAAAGAAAAAACAAAATACCCACAGACCAGAGACACAATTATCTCTGGATGCTGGGGGAATACTTGAAGTGGTGGTGTTTGGTAGTTGGGGGCTCAGGAGGAGCAGCTCTTTACCAACTAGAGTACAGAAGTATTTCAGTATTTTCACAATTGGTGTGGAGATACTGTAAGTACTGACTGCATATTTGTCCTAACACTTCCTGTTTCAGAGGATCTTGGTTACTTCTCATGAATTAATTTTAAGCACTATCAGGGTAATTTTAATTGTTTTTCCCAATGATATTGTGAAAATGTTCCTATATCACAAAATGTTTTGAGGATTTGTGTCATTTCTTTGGTGCTTGGAGCTCAGGGAATAGCACTATAAGAATATCTTTATATTCACACTCAGAATAGGAAACATTCATTCATTCATTTATTCATTCATTCAATGAATACTTTTTGGGCACCAACTACAATGCTCTAGAGAAAGGGATGCAGCAGAGAACAAGACAAGTCTCTGACCAGATGGAGTTCATATTCTGGGACAGGAGAGTGATCATAAAGAAATAACAATGTAACGTCAGGGATAAGTACTATGAAGAAAAGTAAAGTAGGGCAAGGGAGTGGGGCTGATGGGCACTGATGGAAGGGAGTAGGGCAGCCTTTTTATATGGCATGCTCAGAGAAGGTCCCACTGATAAGGTGACATCTGAGCTGACATCTGAAGGAAGTGAGCCATTTAGGTGCCGGGGTAAAAGTGTTCTTGTTAGGGACAGCAAGTGCCAAGGCCCTGAGGCTGGAGTGTGCTTGGTGTACTTAAGGAACAATGATTGTGGCTGGAGCAAGGGGAGATGGGAGAGAGTAGAAGGAAATTAGTTCAGAGAAGGTAGAGACAGATAGAGATCAGGTCTAGTAGCCATGGTAAGAATTTCTGGATTATATTCTAAGACAACTGTGAAGTCACTGGAAGTTTTAAGCAGAGGAGTGATATTGTGTGACATTTTAAGGATAGAGATCAGGTCTAGTAGCCATGGTAAGAATTTCTGGATTATATTATAAGACAACTGTGAAGTCACTGGAAGTTTTAAGCAGAGGAGTGATATTGTGTGACATTTTAAAAAAGATCACTCTGCTGTGAAGAAAATAGACTGAGGCAGAGACAGGGAGATCCAGCTGGAAGAGGAACAACTTGGACCAGAGTGGTGGCAGTTGAGGTTTTGACAAGAGATCAAATCTTGGGTTTATGTTGAAAGTAGAGCCAACAGGGTTTGCTAATTGTTTGGAAATAAGATTTGAGAGAGAGAGAGAAGAGCCAAGAATGACTCCAGGTATACAGAAGACTAATGAAGTACATCCTGACTCCCCAAGAAGAGCCAGTCTTGCTTCTATAGTTCTATTTATCATGTTGTATTGAAATGGTTTGTTTTTATGTGTCTCCTCACTGTACTCTGAGCTCCTCAAGGGCAAGACCTGGATCTTACTGATGAATGATGGATTTGAAGGAGAAGGTGGGGGTTAGAATACAACATGCACTGCAGGAAAATGGAAGGGGCAGGAAGGTGGTCAGGTGTAGCCTGGAGAGCACATGTTAGGAGTCTGGCAGGCTTTGGACAAGTTACATTAATCTTTTTCAGCTTTAGATTCTGTAAAATGGGGATAATAATAATAATTCCCTCATATTATATTAATAATACCCTCATATGAAAGTTTACCCTTTTTAAAGAGAAATGTGATCTATGCCAAGTCTAGCACAGATCCTGGCACAGATTAGGTACTTATAAATAACTGTTGTTACGACAGTGCTTTCCACTTATGATTCTATCTTTGTTCCTCTCACAAGTTATCTTCTGTGTGGTTTTAGGTATATTTTTAGAATAATTTTATTTTAAAAATTATCATACAGTAAAATTGACTTCTTTGGTAAACAGTTCTATGAATTTGAACATCTGTATAGAGTCATGTAACTACCACCATAATCAGGATAAAAAACTTCCATTACCTCTAGAGATAGTTTTTTATTTTTTTACAGAACAGTTGTATTGAGATAGAATTCACACACTGTAAAATTCACCTATTAAGGTGTACATTTTAGTGATTTTTAGTATATTCACAGTGCTGTGCAACCGTCACTACTAATTTCAGAACATTTCGTCACAAGAAGAAACCCCATACTCTTTAGTAATCACTTCCCATTCCCGCCTGCCCAGCCCCTAGCAGAGCTACTTTCTGTCTCTATAGATATGCCTATTCTGTATGTTTCACATAGATTTATGACTGGCTTCTTTCATTTAGCAGGATGTTTTTAAGACTTATACATGTTGTAGCATGTTTCAGTATTTTATTCCTTTTTATGGCTGAATGATAATTCCTTTACATGGATATACCACATTTTATTTATGCATTCACCAGTTGATGGGCATTTGGGTTGTTTCCATTTTTGGGCTATTATGAATAATGCTGCTATCATATACAAGTTTTTGTGTGGATGAATGTTTTTAATTCTTATGGATATATACATAGGATTGAAATTGTTGGGTCGTGTGTTAACTCTGTTGCACATTTTGAGGAACTGCCAAACTGTTTTTCAAAGTGATTACACTGTTTTACATTCCCACCTGCCATGTATGGGGGTTCCAATTTCTGCACATCCTTGCCAACGCCTGTTGTTATCTGTCTTTTTATTTCTGCCATCCTAGTAAGTATGAAGTGGTATCTCACTGTGGTTTTGATTTGTACTTCCCCGATGACTAATGATGTTGAGCATCTTTTCATGTGCTTATTGGCTATCTTCTTTGGAGAAATGTCTGTTTAAGCCCTTTGTTCTTTTTGTTATTGGGTTATTTGCCTTATTATTATTGAGTTGTGTGAGTTCTTTATAAATTAAAAAAATTTTGTCAAAAGACAAAATTACAAGTTTAGTTTAAATATCTCAATTGGCTTTTATTGCAATTCTAGAATCAGGCAATATTTCATTCTATAAGGTGGATTGAGTGTTCCAGTGAGCTGAGCAGAGGAAGTTGATTTTTAGACAGAAAAGGGCTGAGGAAAGCAGAAACAGAGAACAAAAAGCAGATTGGTTGTTTCAAAGTTGCTTTCTTTGTATAATTAAAGCAGAGAAAACTTCTTCACCATGCCAGCTAAAACTGGCCTGTTCGGGGATTTGGCTCTTATCTCTTTTTCTCCTGACTTCTTGGAAGTTCAGATAAACAATTTAATTTTGGTTTGGTGATGTGGAACTTTAGCATGAGCAACTCTATTTTGGGTTAGGTTTAGTGCAGGAGCTCAGTCCAAACCAGTAGCATCCTATAAATTTTATTTAAAAAGTACCTTATTGGGCTGGCCCGGTGGCACGCTGGAGAGTGCACCGCTTGGGAGTGTGGCGGCGCTCCCGCCGAGGGGTCGGATCCCATGTGGAGACCGGTTCCCGCTCACTGGCTGAGCGTGGTGCGGGCACAACACCGAGGGTTGCGATCCCGTTACCGGTCAGTAAAAAAGACAAAAAGGAAAAAAAAAAAGTACCTTATCAAGTCTATGATTTGCAAATATTTTTTCCCATTCCATGAGTTATTTTTTCACTTTCTTTTCTTTTCTCTTCTTTTTTTGGTGGTTGGTCTTCTCACTTTCTTGATGACATGTGTTGAAGCACAAAAGTTTTAATTTTGATGTAGTCCAATTTCTACTTTTTCTTTTGTTGCTTGTGCATTTCGTGTCAATCTAAGGAATCATTGCCTAATTTGAGTTCCCAAAGACTTACTCCTATGTTTTTTCTCAGAGTTTTATAATTTTAGCTCTTACATCTGGATCTGTGATCCATTTTGAGTTAATATTTGTATATGGTTTGTGGTAGGGATCCAAATTCATTCTTTTATATGTGGATATCCAGTTGTCCTAGAACCATTTGTTGAAAAGGCTGTTCTCTCCCAATTGAATTGTCTTGGCGCTTTTGTAGAAAATCAGTTGACTAAATGTGAAGGTTTATTTCTGAATTCTCAATTCTATTCCATTTACCTATATGTCTGTCCTTATGTCAGTACTGTACTGTTTTCACTACTGCAGCTTTGTAGTAAGTTTTGAAATTAAGAAGTGTGAGTCCTCCGACTTTGTCTTAGTTTTTGAGATTGTTTTGACTATTCTGGGTTCCCTGCATTTGTATATGGATTTTAGGACCAGCTTGTTTATTTCTGCAAAAAAAAAAAAAAAGCAACTGGGATTTTGATAGAGATTATATTGAATCTGTAGATCAGTTTGGGGAGTATTAGCATTTTAGTAATAGTAAGTCTTCTAATCCATGAACATGGGGTGTCTTTCCATTTATCTCGATCTTTAATTTGGCAACTGGGATTTTGATAGAGATTATATTGAATCTGTAGATCAGTTTGGGGAGTATTAGCATTTTAGCAATAGTAAGTCTTCTAATCCATGAACATGGGGTGTCTTTCCATTTATCTCGATCTTTAATTTCTTTCAACAATATTGCAGTTTTTAGTGTATGAAAAGAGTACTTCATTTGTTAAAATTTTTCTTAAGTATTTTATTCTTTTTGATGATACCATAAATTGAATTTATATGAATTTATTCATTTCCAGATGGTTTCTTGCTAATGTATAGGAACAATTGATTTTTGTATATTGATCTTATGTCCTGCTCTACAGAAAGCTTTAACTTCACTGAGGGGCAGAAAAGGCTTTGGAAGTGTTTCCAACAGGGCCATGAAAGGTTTCTATTGTATATGCCATCTGGTTAAATCGATCAGTGATGAAGCTACCATTTATTGAGCAACTACCATGTTATTTACTGTACTCAAAGCTTCCCAACAGTTTCCCATTGTTTGTATGACAAAACCCAGACCAGAATCCTTAGCATGACATCTAAGGCTCTAAAGCCCTGGATGACTGGGACCTTATCTGCTCTACTCCCCTATCCCCTCATCTTCTCCCCCTGGCCCTGTTTCCTCCAGCCACATTGGAAATTTCTACTTCCTCTAAATTACTGTGCTCCTTTCTGCCTTAGAGTCTTCATTTATATTGTCCATCTTGCTTGGCCACTTCCCTTCCTAACAAATATCACTAGAGAAGGTAGTTTTCTTCCTAGTAGCCAAAATTATATTTTTCCAATGTTTATAAATGTTGATCTCTCCCACTAATGATGTCTGCTCAGACCTGTGTCATCAGTACCTGGTACAACACTGGAGCACAGTAAAGGGAGTGGATAAACTGTGAGCCAGGCACGTTACATACATGCTCTCTCTTGTCCTTATAATACACTTTACAAATGAGGAAACTAGAGCTTAACTAGGTAAACTGGCCCAAGGTCACATAGCTAGTAAGTGGCAGAGTCATGATTCTAGTGAGATCTGTTTGATGGTTTTGGAGTTTAAAATAAGCTATCCAAGAGGAAAGTGCTCATCTCTTAATTTGTTTTCCAGTGGAGACTTTTCAGAAACTGCAGAAAGCAAAGGAGATACTGACCAATGAAGAAAGTCGAGCCCGCTATGACCACTGGCGGAGGAGCCAGATATCGATGCCGTTCCAGCAGTGGGAAGCTTTGAGTGATTCGGTGAAAACGGTGTGTTTCTCTCTGGGGATGATGTGAATTTGTGAAGCTCAGGCTGCTCATGGATTGGACTCGTGAGTAGCTTAAAGAGTCAGTAGGCAACAGAGTGGAGAAGACCAAGACGTTGGTGGAGTGTGGGTGTAGCTCAGAGTCCACTAAGTTCTGTGAATGGAGATTCACCAGAATTGAGGCCATGAGTCAGTGCTGGAAGAGTCCATGACTACATTTTCAGTCTCTTGGGTGTTTACTTTAGTATATACACTCCCCATTAACACTTGCTGTTTATGAGTTCTAACAAATGTGCTTCTCAAATTGCTGATATACTGCTGGATTTCAAACCATAGTAAATTGATCTGCTCCATCTTTTTAGTTCATATCAGCTTGTTCTCTTTTCAAGGCTTATAAATTCATAGAAAAACAAGGTCTGATTAGTGAAAGAAAGCTGTAAGTGATTCCTGTTACACATTCTGGTAAAAGATGGTGAAAGAATTGTTGGACTTTTTAAACCATTGTGTTATCTTTCTTCATGTCATCAGAAAAACTACACATCAAAATAACTATATTACAGTTATATCACTGTAATTATATCACTTTAATTACAGTTATATTTTTATTTTGTTTACATTAATCTTTATATATTATAGAGAAAATGTAATTTTAAAGGTTTATACATTCTTAGGCATGATTTATTACTCAGTTTCCTTCCGTTGGACCACTTTTCTATGACATTAGACTTAGAATACAGCTTATAGGTAGGGAAACGTTAGGATCAGTCTATAAAGAGATTCACATCTCTTAAATCACAGCCTTTCAGGGTTACATATAGATTTCCTTCTTCACAGCTTTTGTTTTAAGAAGACTGAGCAAATTGTTTATAAAAGGCCTGTAATACTGAGGGAGGGCCTTTGAAATAATGGGGAGGAGCAATGCACAACTCTCAGACTATACGGTTAAAGCCACTCGGCATAAAGTGGAAACTATTTTCTGCATTTAATTTTGGAACGCAGTGTATGCATATTCATATGGATTTGTTTAAGGTGGGTTAATTACTTATGAATTACTGACTAACCATATGATTATTGTGTATATGCACAAAATAACTAAAGGAAATCTTTTTGAAAAATAGTGACTTAACTTCACCTGTTCAAAAATAAGAGTTTTTTTCTTTTTCACTGTGTACTGTATTTCCAAAATTTCTGGTGACACAGGCTAAATAAACATTGTTTACCGACTCTTCATAACTTTATTTCCAGTCTCCTAAGTATGACACACTGTAACTGCAACTGAATTAGTGACCCTTGCTGTTCTAATGCCTTCTGATTTACAGTTCATTTTTCTGGATGATCCACTCAACTCTGTCACTTAATTTTTAACTGCTAATGTCAAGTTAGCTGTGGATTTTTCAAAAACTTTTTTCCAAATCCCTGCTTTAATTTATATTGCCAACATAGTTCCTTCAAATACTAATTTCCAGTCTCCAAACACATCATTTCTGCTTTGAGTTTAGCTTAGCTATGAACTGTTTGAAGTCTTACAATAATTATATTTTAGATCTTACTGGCTGCATCATTTGTCTTGTCAGCAAAGTTGAGGCAGAATGCTGGGCTAGCGTTTGGTTTCATATTTATGTTAGTGGCACAAAAATGATGAGATGCCTGTCTCTCTGCTTTAAATCAGCGGTGATTTTTTTTCTTGCGCAGACTTCTATGGGCAAAAACTTGTTTCTGACCTCACGTTGTTTCTCCTCCTCAGACTTTGAATCCCCTATTCCAAGATTCACCTGTTCTGTCCCTCATTTGATAGACTTTCTGCAAATTTCCTCTCATTTCTTTTGTTCCAATCTGCACAGTGACTTCTGCATGAGAGAGCTTCACCTCTCTCTGTAACATTTTAATTGTTGCCTTCTCTCTGTGTGTATGTAATTTGTTTATCCTTTCACATTCACTGCTTTAGAGAAATTAATAACAATGATCATACCTAGCATTGCTCATCACCTAATAGATCATTCTCTACCCTTTTGTAGATAAACATCACCATTAGGGTGTTTGGGTTAGTTATGTTACATATGCCATTCTGACAATGAAATGGTTATAACTTCAGGATTTGAATTTCAGGCGACATTTATCTAAAACACAGTTGGATCGCACATTTATAGATTGTTACACGTCATCAAATCCCTTTCCTTCACATCATCGGCCCTTTGTTTCTGCTTTTTATTTAGGTAGTATAATCCCTCATAAAGGATAAACACTGGTTGGGAGCAGTATTGGTTTCCTTACCTACAAGACACCGCAAGTTAGAATGTGCTTTTGCGGCATCGTACACAGGATCACAGCGTGGAAATCTCCTTTGAGAGAATTCCTCAGATGAGCCATAGCCTCAGGGTGACACATTTCTATCATCCATGAATGATGAAACAGTAACTGGTACTTTTTTCCCCACACCAAGTCTCTGTGAGTTCACTAGCTATTTATTTTTCCTTTCCTATTTAGAAGTTCCTCCTGATAGTTTAATTTGTAAAAATATTTTAAGAATTTGCCCAGGCCAATGAATATGTTGGAAATTTAAATTTAGACATGTGGTGTTGGTTTATAAAAAGGGATATGAGGTGAAGGCTTCAGTAACCATGGCCTTTGGGATCCTGGGATAACTTGAAAACAGATACCTTTCAAAGAAAGGGAAATTCATCCTTGTCATGCTAAGTGGTTTTACCCATAGGGATCCGGGGTATAGATGACTCTCCTCGAGCTCCAAAATATATGGCAGAATTACTTGAGGACAGCTGTGGGGAAATGGTTGCAGCAAAGCCACTGTCAAAATAAAGCACTGAGAAAAATTCTCATAAACTATTAAACTTGTCCCATGCCTCATCAGTGCTATAAATGTTATTATATAGAGTTAATAGAAACATATTTTTGGTGAATTGGTTGTTTGACAAATTGACTGCTTCTGGAAGGGCTTGTTGGGGCTGCCAGTCACTCCCACGGGGACCTATTTGTTTATGGACTGTTTCTGGGTTCCCAGCTGGTGGAGGTGTCCTTGGGGTGAGTCCAGCTGCCCACAGATTACTAGGGAAGCTTCATATTATGCCCACATGGCCACAGTTTCCCCAGCCAGATGGTAAACAGTGTGTAATTCAGCACCTTCTGAGCCTGTCGAAAAGTCAATCTGTCCTAAATGGATGTTATCCAAAAGCAGATCAGAAATCACCCAGGCAAGTAAAAAATTCCCTGATGGTGGTCCAGGACAAAAATAGCCAGTCATTTTTGCATAGTTATTCAGCTGATCCTTGGCTCATCTGAATCAATTTTTTTTTCTATTTGTCCCAATGTTTACTGGTATGTAGATAAAATTTTTTACTTCCCAATGTTGACCAAGGTCCAGAATGGAAGAAAGTGACTTCCTAGAGAGAGAGAGAGAGAGAGAGAGAGAGAGAGAGAGAGAGAAAGAGAGAAGACTCATTAAGGACAGCTTGTAAACAAGTTAATTGTGAAAGCAGAATAACAACATACCAATTCCACAGAGTGTGGGATTAGTAGCCTTTGCACCTAGGCTCGGTGTCTGTTTAGTGTCAGTTCACTCCATGCATACGCCTATTTTCTGCCTTGTATAGTTCATTATTTTGCTGTACAGACTCTCCCCTTCTTAGTCTCGCCTTTAGTCTCTATCATCTATTATTTGTCATTTTTACTGATGTCCATGCTACTGAAATGAGTGGCTCCACAATAGATTTATTTAAAAGATTCTAGGAAGGGGCCGGCTGGTTGGCTCAGTTGGTTAGAGCACGGTGTTATAACACCAAGGTCAAAGGGTTCAGATCCCTGTGCTGGCCAGCCACCAAAAACCAACCAACCAAACAAAAATCATATTTAAAAAATAAAAAAGGTTCTAAGAGGGCATTTTACCCCTTTGTACTCTCCCTTCTTGGCGAGGTGCTTCTCCTGACTCCTACTCAGCCGCTTCCTCCCTCTGTTGATTTCTTTAAATTGGTCAATAAAGTAGAGCCCTCAAGCAGGAGCTGGAAACCCCAGAATT